>NC_059430.1:119679473-119889473 GCF_021028975.2 Sphaerodactylus townsendi
TTTATACCAAGGTCAGTCTTGTCTGCTCTGACTGCAGAGACCCTGTGGATGAAGGTCTTTCACGTCGCCTTCTTCCTGACCCTTTTAACTGGAGATATTGGGAACTGAACACGTACTCAGCCCTGTTCCGCCGAGCCACGTCTAACCTGCGGAAGGAAAGTTCAGGCTTCCCACTTTAGCTGGCCCTTCCCAGTTTGTTTTCCGTTTGACCCCCGAGAGTAAGATCTTCCATGATCAAAGAATACACCAATGGGGTGCTGTGTGGTTTCCGGGCTGTATGGCCGTGTTCTAGCAGCATTCTCTCCTAACGTTTCGCCTGCATCTGTGGCTGGCATCTTCAGAGGATCTGAAGGTTGGTATCTGTGGCTGGCATCTTCAGAGGATCTTTCCTCTGAAGATGCCAGCCACAGATGCAGGCGAAACGTCAGGAGAGAATGCTGCTAGAACACGGCCATACAGCCCGGAAACCACACAGCACCCCAGTGATTCCGGCCGTGAAAGCCTTCGACAATACAATGCACCAATGGTTAGTTCCAGGAGTTGGTCCGGGATAGTTCTTTTCATACGAATAAAAAGGGATCGATCGCCCTCTGGAAGGAAATCTTCCCTTTTCAGATGGTCCTCCGGCCGAGCTGTCGCCAGGCCGCTCGGGGCAGAACCAATCGCCAGCAATCTGTTTTGTTCCAGCTAACAACGGCCTAATTAACGTGCAGATGAGACACCGGGACGGTTGGAAGGCAAATTACCGTTTGAAATCTGATTAGCGCGCAGCGGTGCAGTTTCTAGAGAGAGTGTCTTGTGGCCCTTTGTCTCGGGCAACGGTTCCAAGATCACGTCGAAGGGGCAGCCTGCGTACCTTCTGATGGCTTTTTGCCTGGTCCTTGGCACTGTGCATCCCCCCCACCCCGCCCAGATTTTCTGCAGTGGTTGCCAGCAGCTTTCAGCCATTAATGGAAGCAGTAGGCTGGAGAATGGCCTGTTTGAAACGGTTGAAATGCCAGCAGGTCATAGCATTGGCTTTTTGGCCTGCCCGGACGCCTGCACTTTGTCTGGGGTTGAACTCCCAGCGCTAGATGTCTGTTTCATCTGCAAAGTGGGGTTTGATGATGGCTGATAAAATATTTAATGTTACCTTGGCTGTTTGGGAGGAAACTGTTCTTGCTGGCTCCTTTCTGGGAGTAAGCGCCACTAAATAGATACAAGTAGGATTCTGAGTAGACCCACGTAAGGCTGTACTTTAAATTATTTTAGTACAGTGATGGCGAACCTTTTCAAGACTGAGTGCCCAAATTGCAACCCAAAACCCACTTATTTATCGCAAAGTGCCAACATGGCAATTTAACCTGAATACTGAGGTTTTAGTTTAGAAAAACTGGTTGGCTCCGAGGCGTCCGTTACTCGGGAGTAAGCTTGCTGGTAGTTGGTGGCTGAATCATGACCCTAGAAGGGTTTACTCAGAAGCAAGCCCCATTGCCAGCAACCGAGCTTACTCCCAGGTAAAGGATCGCGGTTTAGTTCTTTGCATGAAAATCAGTGGGGTTTAATAGCGCTTAACAGGGTTACCTACACTGCTTCTCCAAAACTAGGTCTTAGATTTAATGCTAATAATCGAGCCCAGCGGCCCAGGCCAGCCTAGATGTGGGGGGGGCACTCTGTTTGCGCGTGCCCACAGGGAGGACTGTGAGTGCCACCTCTGGCACCCATGCACCCGCCACTACTGTTTTAATAGGTAAATGTCTCTCCATGTGCACATACACCACGTGGTTAGTGGTTAAGAGCAGGTGGATTCTAATCTGGGCAACCGGGTTTGATTCCCCACTCCTCCACCTGAGTGGCAGAGGCTTGTTTGGTGAACCAGATGTGTTTCCGCACTCCTACGTTCCTGCTGGGTGACCTTGGAGCTAGTCAGTTCTTTGGAGCTCTCTCAGCCCCACCTACCTCACAAGGTGTCTGTTGTGGGGAGAGGAAAGGAAAGGAGCTTGTAAGCCACCTGGAGTCTCCCTATGGGAGAGAAAGGTGGGGTATAAATCCAAACTCTTCTTCTCTTAACCAGAGGCCTCCAACATGGTACCCATGGGGCCCCATGAGACCTTTCCTAGCACCTACCAAATGTTTTTAGAAAGTGAGTGTTGGCAGATAAGTTCTTGCCCAGCAAGGTTTCTGCTGTGTCGCTGGAGATCTGATTTGCTGTGCAAACTTTTTAAAAAGTTGCTTTGGTGGCAGCTGCGAGAGCTGTGTGTGCCTGCGAAAATATTTGAAAACAGTACGTTAATTTAGAAGAAGAGGAGTTTGGATTTATATCCCACTTTTCTCTCCTGTAAGGAGACTCAAAGGGCTTACACGCTCCTTTCCCTTCCTCTCCCCACAACAGACAACTTGTGAGGTAGGTGGGGCTGAGAGCGTGCCAAAGAACTGTGACTAGCCCAAGGTCACCCAGCAGGAATGTAGGAGTGCAGAAACACATCTGGCTCATTGGATAAGCCTCTGCCACTCAGGTGGAGGAGTGGGGAATCAAACCCGGTTCTCCGGATTAGAATCCACCTGCGCTTAACCACCACACCACGCTGGCTCTCTTAGAAAGTTGTTCTGTTGAATACATCCTCTGCCTGAAATGTTAAAGAATTACTATTAGAGTTATGCATGACCTCACTCCATGCCATTTTATGTCAACATTCCACAGGTTCCTTCAGGGTCAACCGGGCTGTGAACCCTGCTGTTGTCTTTATCTGTTGTGTTTTTAAAGCTGATGCTAATTTGAAACGTGTACAGCTGGGACAATACCATGTTTAATTTACAACGCTCCGGTTTGTGTGCTTGCACCCAGCAGCACCTGTCCTGCTAACCTAGCCGCCCTTCTCTCCCTCCTGCAGGGGACGTTTGCCTCTGAAGTGACCGTGGACGGGGATTGGCTGAAGGTTGAACGCGAGGTTGACGGGGGTCTGGAGACGGTTCGTCTCAAGCTGCCGGCCGTCGTGACTGCCGATCTCCGTCTAAATGAACCTCGTTATGCCACACTGCCTAACATCATGGTGAGGGGAAAGGGATTTCGGACAACGTTTAGTGTGTCTGTGCAGGGGGGGAAAGGTTCCTTGCTAATTTGGGCCTTAGAGTTGCATCAGTTGTTTGGATTGCCTCTGCCTTCATGAGGACTAGAAGCTTTAGCAGCTAGGGGTTTACAAAAAAAGACACGAATCTCCAAAGTGCCCAGAAGCTGATGATAAAACCGGGAGAAGATGCGGATAAAACCCCCTTGCGCAGTGCCCTCTTCAAACCGGAGGGCAGGGCTTTCAAAAGTGCCCTTATTTGTGTCTCCCCCGTCCCAGAAAGCGAAAAAGAAGAAAATTGAGGTGGTGAAGCCATCCGACCTTGGCGTGGACCTGACCCCTCGGGTGAAGACGCTGAGCGTGGAAGATCCTCCCCAGCGCCAGGCCGGGGTCAAGGTGGAAACGGTGGACGACCTGGTGTCCAAACTCAAGGAGAGTGGGCGGATCTGAGCGCTTGGAGAGTTCTGGTGAGGCTAACGCTAATTGCTTTAGGGCAGCGTCTGGTCTTGGGGGGGAGCACTGTGCACATTTGCCCATGTTTCGTCTTGGAAAAACAACTCCTCCCCGCCAATCCTTGATTTAGTCTGCCGTTGCAAAGAAGCTTTTAAGAGTACTTTTTCATTTTCAATTCCAAAGATAAAAAAACAGAACCTGAGGTGAGGATAGGAGAGCAGAAGTGAGCTTAATTCTTGCCCTGTGCCAGTTGTGCCAGCAGTGGCGTAGGAGGTTAAGAGCTCATGTATCTAATCTGGAGGAACCGGGTTTGATTCCCAGCTCTGCCGCCTGAGCTGTGGAGGCTTATCTGGGGAATTCAGATTAGGGAATTCAGATTAGCCTGTACACTGCCACACACGCCAGCTGGGTGACCTTGGGCTAGTCACAGCTCTTCTGAGCTCTCTCAGCCCCACCCACCTCACAGGGTGTTTGTTGTGAGGGGGGAAGGGCAAGGAGATTGTAAGCCCCTTTGAGTCTCCTGCAGGAGAGAAAAGGGGGATATAAATCCAAACTCTTCTTATTCTTTACTTTTCTCACGTACCTGTAAACAGTTTCAGTTCAGTTGGGAGGGGAGAATAACGCTGCCTTCGGACGGTGTGGTGGGGAGGGTGAAACCTGCCCACCCTGTGGGAACTCAAAAACCCAGAGGCTTCCCTCTTAGGCCAGGGCCTCTAGTTCCTCTTTCCACCTTGGGTGGCAGTGTGGTGGGCTGGTTAGAGTCTTTTTTTAAAAAAAGTTAACCTTTATTCATGTTATATAAATTGACAACATAAACAATCATTACCGCCTATCTAACCCTAAACCGTTCCCACCACAATTTGTGAGACGGTTTCCTTTCCTTTTTTGTGTTGTACTAACTAACCTATACTTATTACTAACCTTTTTTAAAAAAACCCCAAACCTTCTTGCCTTCTTTTATTCTATTTTATTTTCACTACTCATTTTAAAATTCACAATTATTCCCCTTGTAACCCTTCCTCTCCTTCTTCCCTTCTCGATGAGCTGGTTAGAGTCTTGGGGCTAGAAGAGGGGTCTGCAACCTGCGGCTCTCCAGATGTTCATGGACTACAAATCCCATCAGCCCCTGCCAGCATGGCCAATTGGGAATTGTAGTCTATGAACATCTGGAGAGCTGCAGGTTGCAGACCCCTGGGCTAGAATCTAGGAGACCCAGTTTCGAATCCCTACTCTGCGGTAGAAACTTGCCAGTCTTTCTTGGGCCAGCCATGCACTTGCAGCCTAGCCGACCTCACAGAGTGGTTGTGAGGATAAAATGGAGAGGAGGACATCGTGAGCTGTTTGGGTCTGTATTGTGGAGAACTAGTGGGTTACACGTTTAGTAAAAATCTTCTTTACAAATCAACTTAGTGGCCCTCTTCTTGTATCAAGCTGACAGCTGCTGTTACATTTTCTCTTTCAGCCTCGCCTGGAGCCGCCGCCCTGGGCCTTGTGCTGCTGTCGAAGTGGGCGCAACCCTTGGGGATCCGTCCACCTGCCTCCAGGGGCCCAGACCCTTGGGGCCCGGAACCGCATTGCCTTCCAGCACAGCTGCCCTCCAAAGGGAGCTGGTCGACAATTTTTAACATAGTTTTTTTCTGGATGAATGATGGGACAGTTTGCAATAAATGTCCTTTGATTGTCAGAGGAACCGCTGTTGTTTCATTCCTCTTTATTTCTGCTCACCCAGTTTACCGCTTCAGGTTTCCTGGGTCACGGAGTCTGCGAGGCAGCGTGGTGTAGTGGTTCAGAGCAGGTACACTCTAATCTGGAGAACTGGGTTTGATTCCCCACTCTGCCACTTGAGCTGTGGTGGCTTATCTGGTGAACTAGATTAGCCTGTGCACTCCCACACACACCAGTTGGGTGATCTTGGGCTAGTCACAGTTCTTCTGAGCTCTCTCAGCCCCACCCACCTCACAGGATGTTTGTTGTGAGGGGGGAAGGGCAAGGAGCTTGTAAGCCCCTTTGTGTCTCCTTGCAGGAGAGAAAGGGGGGATATAAATCCAAACTCTTCTTCTTCTGCCCTGGCTAGTGAGGGTGGGCATGCATTTTGCCTGTACTTTGCAAAAGCGGCATCCGATTTGTTTTGCATTTCATCACGGGGGGCTAGTTTTCGAGATTCTTAGACTTTTAAAGTTCAGGCTTGGCATAAAGTCAATAAATAAAGTTATTCCCAGCCTTTAACAAGGGGAAATCACAGACCCCCCCCCCCTTCCTACAGTCACATCCAACAGGGCATACATTTCACAGTCTTCTGTTTCTTGTAGTCAACAATTCTGCCATCAGAAGGCATAAATTGCAGCATATGGATCTTTATGTTCAGTTGGAACAAGTCTCCCTCGAAGCAGAGAGATGTCGCCTTTAAATACTAGCAATCAGACATTAAGCACATCTGTGCCAGCGCAGCGAACATCTGGGAATCCCTTTGTTCTTCTGTTGCGGCAACCCGGTCCACGGAAATCAAAAGGAATAAAAGAGTAGAACTGTTTCTGGACTGTACCGCTCTCTGACTGAAGGAGCGATGTAGATGAAAGCTGTCTCTTTTTTTGGTCATTGAATCACAGCTCACTTAAGGCCACCCAATACGGCTGTTCGCCTCCCAGAAGCACCTGGGAATCCCCTGTTATTACAGCTGGTCTCCAGGTGACCAAGATCAGTTCACCTGGAGGAAATGGTTGTTTTGGCAGGTGGACCCTACGGCATTATATCCAGGTGGGGTCCTTTCCCTCCCCAAACCATGCCCTCCCCAACATCACCCCCCAAATTTCCAGCCTAGTGTTCAGAACCCCCATCTGTGTGGTTTTCAAGGCAAGGGATGTTCAGAGATGGTTTGTCATTGTCTCTGCATAGCATCCTAGATTTCCTGGGTGGTCTCCCATCCAAATACAAATCTCAGGCAGAGGCGTAGCTAGGGAAAATGGAGCCCGGTGCAAAATCTGAATTTTGCAGCCCTCCATGTTCATTGTGTTTTTTGTATTTTTAGTGTTTTGGCCTGCAGGGGGCGCACTTTTTAGGCTAGCAGCATAAAAATTTCAGGGTATCTTTAGGAGACTATCCTGATGATACCAGCCAGGTTCGGTGAAGTTTGGTTCAGGGGGTCCAAAGTTATGGACTCTCAAAGGGGTAGCCCCCATCTATTAGCTCCCATTGGAAACTATGGGGGATGGGGGCACCCCCTTTGGGAGTTCATAACTTTGGACCCCCTGAACCAAACATCACCTAATTTGAGTGGTATCATCAGGAGAGTGAGTCCCCCGAAAACGCCCTGAAATGTTGGTGCTTCTAGCCTAAAAACTGCGCCCCCTGCAGGCCAAAAACAAAAACACAAAAAAACCTGAAGTTTTTGCTCCCCCGCCCCCAGGCGGGTGCCTGGTGCGACGCGCATCCCCCGGTCCCCTTGTAGCTACGCCTCTGATCTCAGGTTTATAATTTTTACAGGATCAGCTGTAAACTCTGTTTGATCTAATATTAGCTGCTGTGGGCCCGACGTTGGGAAGAGTGGGATAGAAAAAAAAATATACTCGAAAGAAGGAACTGTTTACTTTCAAGATATTATGTTCTGTGTACAAGCAGAAAATTTCAGGGGTACCTGTTGCAGTCAGAGAGTTAGCGAGTCCGGTAGCCACTTGGAGATCGTAGATTTTTAGGGTGGGAGCTTTCAGGAGGCAAAAATACCTGATGACGAGAGCTTTGACTCAAAAGCTTGTACCCTGAAAATCTCGCACGACTCTAAGAAGCTAGTGAACTGGAATCAACCTCTTCCATGTACAGGGAACCCTTTTAATAGAGGGAGAGGGCATTCAAGCAGATAATTCCCCCTGTGCATCATCCCATGGTAGCATCCAGAAAGGCTGTTACATCTACCTGTTGGGGCTGGGGTGCTCACAAGAACAGCACTCAGCCCTGCCAGGCAACGTCCCGCACGCTTTTTATATTTGTGCTGCACAAATTACTCGAGGACTGCTCGTCTCCCCCCACCCCGGACTTGGAAGCCTGCTGCAGTGGGGGTAAAGAGCAGGTCTGTTCGGGTGCTGGTGGGGTTCTTCTGGGCGTCATCTAATTTAATGTGTATGTGTGCGTCCCCCCAATTTTATCCTCAGTGACCCCAAATTAGCTGAGAAAAAAAATGTGGGGACTCACTCTTCTTTAGCAAGTGAGTTTGATGGCTGAGTAGATTTCAGAGATACTTTCCCGTGTCATTGTTCAACCACTATACTACACAGTGACACATTCCTCTCGGCAAGGTTTGGGAGGCAGAACACGGTCAGTTATAACTACACAACTTTACTGTGAAATTTAATTGCCACTTCCCTGGGAACAGTAGCGTGTGTGTGTGTGGGGGGGGGGGAAATGGCGCTCAAGCCTCCCTCCTGGCGCACCCCCCCCCCACTTACCTTAGTTCAGCCGGCTGCAAAAAGCAGCCTGGCTGAGCCTGACAGGCTGTTCCGGGCTTCTGCTGGGCTTGGGGGGGCGGTGAGGCAAGGGGAGGAGTGTGGGGGGCAATTTTCCCAGTCCCCACGTGATGCCAATGGCGCGCACCCATGGCGGGGTGCCCCCCCCCCGCCCCATGGTAGCTACGCAACTGCCTGGGAATTGTTATTGTTTTCTGCTACTGCTGCTTCTTGTGGCAGGGAGTTCCACAGACAAATTACAAGCTGCACGGAAAAGCTAGTTCATGCGATCATCTTTGATTTTTTGATATATATGTTTGTTACGGCCCATGGTTAGGTCGCTTTACACTTTATATTGTCTTTTGGTATCTTATTCCCTATAATTCTTGATCACTGGGCTCTGGCTGTGGATTTGAGCTCTCTCTTTCCAGCACGGCCCTTTTAGTTTCCTCAGTTATCTAAACTTTTTTTAAAAAAGAAATACATTTATCCAGACCCAAAACACTTTTAATACAATGGCATATTGGGAAAAGCACTGTGTAGCTACTTCATTTCTGAGCAATGAGCAATATTCAAGGGGAGGGCTGCAATTTTAATCCCTTCGGTGTTGAAGAACTACATTTCCCATCAGCCCTTTGGTGGGCTGATTGGCAGCAGCTGCAGAGGAGCTAAGCCTCTAGATCCCCTCTAGACAGCTGTTTAAATGTTGCCAGTCTGCACAATATGCTGGAGTATGTGGTGTTTATCTGCAGGGAGGGGTTGCTATGGAAAAGAGGAGAGACCTTAAATATTTGGCACTTAACTGGGTCACATGGGAACAGAAGCATTGATGAGAAGGCCTTATCGCGCGGAGGGGAGGCGAGGTGCGCATTGCTCCCTTTTATGGGGACCTTCTGGCTGCCCTCCAAAGGGATATCTGGGTCAGCTATTTTCCTTCTGCCGTTTCTTTCAAGAGAGCTTGTTCCAAGCAGCTGGGTCTTTGTACATTGGCAGCATCTTCCCTCCCATAAAAGATCTGTCCCCCACCCCTTCCTTCTTTTGGGGGGCTACCAATAGCAAAGATTGCTTGCTGGGACAGCCTGTTGGGGGGCGGGGGTGGGATCCACCTTGCTGCAGGCCAGAGGGGAATTGTATCTCAATCCTGCTGCTTTCACCTCCGAAACCAGCTAATTTTCTTTTTTGTTAATTTCTTTACCCTATACAAGTGGGGGCCGGGGGGGAGATCTTTTGGCTTCACACTCGTGGCCATGGTACGAAGTAGGTCAGGGTGAGGTCTGCTTGCACTTAAACAATACCCTCCCCTCCCCCCCGAAAGAAAAATTTCCTGTGCAGTATAAATTATGCACATGTACATAGTTCTGCATGGCTTGGTGCTTTGCTTAATTTATTCCAGTCTGGCTAGACTTGGGGAGAAGGACAGGGAACTATGTACATCCTGAAGCCAGAGAAAGAAGAAGATGATGAAGAAGAAGAATTGGATTTCTATTCCCCTTTTCTCTCCTGTAGGAGACTCAAAGGGGCTTACCAACTCCTTTCCCCTCTCACAACAAACACCCTGTGAGGTACGTGGGTCTGAGAGAGCTCCAAAGAGGTATGACTAGCCCAAGGTCACCCAGCTGGCATGTGTTGGAGTGCTCAGGCTAATCTGAATTCCCCAGATGAGCCTCCACAGATCAAGCGGCGGAGCAGGGAATCAAACCCGGTTCCTCCAGATCAGAGTACACCTGCTCTTAACCACTACGCCACTGCTGCTCCAACCTAGGAAATCTCTTTCAGCCAGTTTTGATATTTTAGCAGGTATCACACCAGCAGCCCTGACTTAGATAGCCCAGAGTATCCTGGTCTTTATAGATCTTGGAAGCTCACCACGGTTGGCCTTGGTCAATACTTGGGTGGGTGGCCACCAAAGAAGACCAAGGTCATGACACAGAGGCAGCGGCCAAAGCCACCTCTAAACATCTCTTGCGTTGAATGAAGTCACCGTTCAAGAGAGCCAGCGTGGTGTATTGGTTTAAGAATGGTGGGCTCTAATCTGGTGAATCGGGTTTGTTTCCCCACTCCCTACACACGAAGCCTGCCGGCTGACTTTGGACTAATCACGGTTCTCTCAGAACTCTCTCAGCCCCACCAACCTCACATGGTACATGTTGCCGGGAGAGGAAGGGAAGCGATTTGTTGGCTGTTTTGAGATTCGTTCCAGTTGAGAAAAGTGGGACGTAAATCCAAGTCGCTCTTCTTCATAAATTGACTGCAACTTGATGACACTTTCCAACGTTGCCATTATGGCAGTGTGATTGCGCTAATATAATTACGGCATTAATTATTATACCATCATAATGTTAGGGACATCATGAGGACTAGAAACTTGATCTTTCCTTTTCAAATGAATGCTGTTTATAGCTGAGGCGTGGTGGAGACTGCTGTCAAATCAGAGCCAATTTAGGGTGCCTCCATAGGGTTTTCAAAACGAGATGTTCAAAGGTGTTTTCCTGTTGTTGTTTTCTGCATAATGCCCATGAACATCCTTGGCGGTTTTCCATCCAAATACTAACTAGAGTCAAGCTGCTCAGGTTCTGAGATCTCATGACATCCGGCCAGCCCCGGCCCCCCAAGTCTGGGCGATTCACAGCTATGCAATGACTGCTTCGTTTGTTTTTAAATGCCGTTTACGTATTCTGAGTTTTGAATCTCTTGACAGGTGGTCAGTTCATCTCAGGAAGCCGGCGCTGGCTTTTTATATGCAGATTCAAATCTGGGGTGAAAACCTTTGCTTTGTACAGTTCAGACAGTTCGAGGGCAGTCCAACGGCATTGCTTACCGCAACCCTCCTTGAGTCAAGAGGGGCGGTGCCTTTATGATTGAAGAAGTTTACAATGTGGAAATTTGACTGTAAGGGGCAGGTAGATTTATAGTTTTGCAAAAAAACTGTTTGGGGAGGAAGAGGAAAAGAACAAACTTGCATCTGAAGCAACAGCAAGCCTGAAGACGCTGGTGAGAGGCAGTGGTGTGCTGCTAATGGGGACATGGGGCATCCCATGTTCCCGGCGCACGCCGCCGAGCCCTGCCCCCCTCCTGGCCTCCCTGCAGGACGGCTCCTGACCTACCCCAGGCCCTTGGGAGGGCAGAAGTCAGCCTGCAGGAAGACTGGGAGGGCCAGGCGGGCGCCACAGCGCAGTCCGGCTCAGGAGTTGGCCTGCCGCCACAGCACCCAGGCCGGGGGAGGGCAGGGTGCAGGGAGGCGGTCATGCCCCTGGGTGCCATTTAGACTTGTACACCACTGGTGAGAGGAGAGGTACAACTGTTCACTGAGTGAGTGTGTCACTCTCTTTTGGAGCAGCAGTGGCGTAGGAGGTTAAGAGCTCGTGCATCTAATCTGGAGGAACCGGGTTTGATTCCCAGCTCTGCCGCCTGAGCTGTGGAGGCTTCTCTGGGGAATTCAGATTAGCCTGTACACTCCCACACACGCCAGCTGGGTGACCTTGGGCTAGTCACAGTTCTTTGGAGCTCTCTCAGCCCCACCTACGTCACAGGGTGTTTGTTGTGAGGGGGGAAGGGCAAGGAGATTGTAAGCCCCTTTGAGTCTCCTGCAGGAGAGAAAGGGGGGAATATAAATCCAAACTCTTCTTCTTCTTCTTCTTCTTCTTCTTCTTCTTCTTCTTCTTCTTCTTCTTCTTCTTCTTCTTCTTCTTCTTCTTCTTCCTCCTCCTTACAACAAGTGCTAGAAGAAAAAACTGCCTTATATTTAAGATGCCGCTAAACTCTGTTTTTGCAACAATCGACTGGAATGGCTGGTGGTGGAAAGTAAAACAGAAAAGACCAGAGTAGGTACAGATATGTCAAAGTAAACCAACATCAAAACATTTCTATACCTCGGCTACACTCTATAGAAATAGCAATCTGGCAGTGCAAAATGACAGTATATTAAACGTTACGTAAACATATACACAAGAACAGTTATCCACAGAGGTCTTGCCAGAAGACAGCGCACATCCAGTGTTAGCGCTCAAATACAAAAACAAACCAGTTTATCAATGCAAACAGACAAGTCCCCTGGTATCTGTTCCTTTCGTGGGATAAATTACTGTCCACTTCCTCAATATAGTATCATCAGTCCTGTCCGCTTCTTTATAAGGTCACCTTCCCATTAATAGCATCCAGATTCATTATAATCTCTCGTAACAAGGAGGTATCCCGTCTGACGGGGTGGAAAGTGACATCAAGACATGGCTAGTTTGTGGCAACTCCACAGGGTTTTTCAAGGCCAGAGTTGAACAGAGATGGTATGTCATTGCTGTCATGATATATAAAAAAGAGTAAAGGTTCACTAAAGGGTCATTTCAAGTTAGCAGAAGTTTGCCAACCCCAAAGGACGGAGACAGTCAGTTTAGGGGCGAAGGAGCAGTTAACCTTTAACATGATTGGTTAGTTCAACTGTGACTCTAGACCAATGAGAGGCTGTTGCCTGGGCGGGGAAAAGTATCCTGTTGGATGTATGCATTGTATATGCTATGCTAAGTTCAGATAGATAGAGATAGAGACTGAGTTGAGTTCTGTGTGTGTTGAACTTTGTTATTGCTGAAAAGTTCTGTATAGTCTTATAGTCTTGTATAGAATAGACTTGTATAACCTTGCAACTGCTAAAGTAAAAACCTTCCTATGGAAAGAACATCTTGTGTGGAGAGTATTCTTTTCCAAGTGTGGTAGGAGGCTGTAGTGAGTGCAAGAAGACTATAGACCGTCTCATCTTACCAGAGTGATTCCACTTTAAACTCTGCTGATAATCGCATGGCTCTGCAGAGACCCAGGACTTTCTTGTTGATCTCCCATCCAAGAACTAACCTTGCTTAGCTTCCAAGATCTGATAAGATGAAGCTAGCCAGTGTGATGTAGTGGTTAAGAGGGGTGGGCTCTAATCAGAGAACTGGGTTTGTTTTCCCACTTCTTCACATGAAGCTTGCTGGGTGACCTTGGGCTGGTCACAGTTCTCTCAGAACTCTCTCAGACCCACCTACCTCACCAGGTGTCTATTGTGGGGAGGGCAAGAGAAAGCAGTTATAAGCCACTTTGAGACTTGTTCAAAGTAGAGAAATCAAGATAAAACAACCAACTAGCCTAGAACATCCATGTCATCACATGGTCATTGCTGTGAAAAACAAGACACACCCTACTCACTAAACACACACTAGAGGAGCTTGCCGTCATGTCTCTGATTCACTCCTTTGGTTTTTGCTGCCTCGTCAGGTAAAGATAATTTAGTTACATTGACATGTGAGATACACTCAGTGGTGGGATCCAAAAATTTTAGTAACAGGTTCCCATGGTGGTGGGATTCAAACTGTGGCGTAGCGCCAATGGGGTTGGGCGGGGCACAACGGGGGTGTGACCGGGCATTCCAGGGGCGGGGCATTCCTGGGCGAGGCTGTGACAAGGACGCAGCCGCTGCGCCGGTCCTTGGGCGAGAAACGAATACACGCAGGAGCAGGCTGCCATGCACACCGGTGCACCTCCTGCTAGACTGCTTCAAGTTCTGCACGCTACTGCTGAGAGGAGGGCGTAACTAAGGCAAAAATCACGTGGCAAAATCACCCATTAGTAACCCCCTCTCAGCACACACAAATAATTAGTAACCTACTCTCGGGAACCTGTGAGAACCTGCTGGATTCCACCTCTGGACACACTGGATTCCTTTGACCATGCTTGAGGCCAAGGGATAGCAGAAATTCAGAGGAGGTGCATCCAGAACAGTGACTCATGCAGAGACATGGAGGGTGAACTCCACACCGAGAGCAGCTCATTTATGCTCTTCCAGATGGCGGCAACAAACGTTTTTGGTGGGGCAGAGTGAAATTAGTCCACAGTTTTAACTTGCGGGAGGAGCAAAAGCCTCTGCTACAAACAGAGCTGTTCATGCATTCCCTTTCTGCCTGCTCTGTGCCCTGCCCCAAACCACTTCATACCTCCCTTGCAAAACCGTATAAAGAACAGTTTCTGAATGCTTCTCTTACAGTGATGTCCCTCCCCTCCTCGAATAGCCCAACAGGTTTTCCTGGTGCATAACTCGAATAACTGAGAGCTCCCATTGTCGTAGCTCCCTGAGGGAGGATCGTATCTCCTCCCCGGGGCCTGACAGCTCCTTCCGCTACCTGGCGTCACCTGCCTTCCGGCCAAGACAGAAAGCCCTTCCCTTCCCCATGGCAAAGCTCTAGACCTTCAGACCTTCGCCCCACCCCAGCGGGGTCAGCCAGGCATGGCACGCTGCTGGCAACAGGGTACCTGTCTCTCCACCGCCCTCACAGGCTGGCTGCTGGCCCTGCTAGGTGAGTCTGAAACACTCGCTCCAGGCTTTATTTCCAGTTCAGTTTTGGGGGTTCCTGAGAAAATCTGGTAGAGGGGCTGAGCTGAGCATACAAGACACCAATTTATTTTTCTGGCACCACACAACGAACGTAGATAATGACAGCATGCTACGGACCTTCTTTGCCTGCTGAGTCCAGATTCAAAACTGGACTCGGGCCTTTATTGGCTAGGAAAAGAGGAGGATTATGCTTGGGAGCTGTTTTCCCCTTTATATAAGGACAACACTGTAAGGAGAAGTGGGACCTATGGGTTGCCTCTGTAACCCCGAAGCCAAACGAGCCGAACTTTGTGGCTTCCTGGCTTCTTGGCGACCCCTGCTTTAGTAGCCGCAGGCAGACACAATAAAATGTATTTATTGAAGACATTTCCCCCTGCCCTTCCTCTCAGGTGATCAAGATGGGCAAACTTTGTTTCCCCAACTCCTCCATTTTATGCTCACAACATATCTGTGAGGTAGGTTAGGCTGAGAGAGACAGCAGTCCAAGACTTGGCAAGCTTCTAGTTTATTGCGTGTGTGTGTGTGTGTGTGGGAGAGGGTCGAACATAAATCTTGCTCTCTGGCCTTGCAAGCATAGAATCTTTGTTCCACCAATCAGATTTGGGGAAACAAGTCATATATTTGGAGGGTACTTCTTGTGTCACCAGTGGTAGTCATAAAAGGAGGCGGCTGCGCTCACAAGCACCCAGGGAAGGTACGGCAGCCGCCGCGAGTGCATATCTGTTAATAACCTTCCTCGAGGAAGCGGCTGAGTTTGGGGAGAATAAATGACATGCTGATTTTTCATCTTCATAATTGTGCCTCTCTGCTCCCACCCACCCCGAATTAAGAAATGCTGGGTTGAAAGGATTCCGATCTGTATGATGCAGTGCATCAGCCCCTACATAGCCCTCTTCATCTAACTTCAAGGCATACGTTTTTCCCATCAACTGACTGATTGGGTTTTGAAGCCTGTGGGTTTGTGGGCCTGGGATATTTTTTTCACATTTGGACTCCTGCTCTTCTCCCAAGGTCGTGGCAAGTCTGTGCTGTTATCGCTTTTTTATCTTCTCAATAACTGGGGGAGGGAAGTTAGAAAAAGAAAGATGTGCTTTATGACTGAGCAGGATTTGAACTTCCTCCTCTGGGCCCAGTGCTCAGAGGAGTGGGTCAATCCGCACCAGTCTTCAGAACTCAGCAGAGTCTATCTGTTTCCTTTCTGAGGCATCAAGATCTCACAAAGATTACTCTGAGGTATCCTTGCTGGTGCAATTGAAGCAAGCCTTTATTGGCATAGACAGCAGTACAACAATAATAAAAACAGATTAAAAAGCATATACAATACAGGATATACATGTTAGGACGAAGGAAATCTACTGGCATTTAGTAATTTCCAGGAGAAGGTCTGCCACTATCATACAGAGAGAAGGATCAGGGTTGTCCAACAAGTAGTGTAATCTAATTAAATCGGGGAGATCGGGTAAATGTAAAGGAGTGAGATTCACATACTTGGATCTGATTTCCTTGAATCTGAGACAGTTAAGTAATTGGTGGGCCAAAGATTCAACTGAGCCATCGTTACATGGGCACAATCTTTTAGCCTTTTCTTGCTTCTTAAATGTGCCATGTAACAAGGCAGAAGGCATAACATTAAACCTGGCGAGCATTATGGCTCTCCTTTGAACAGGGTTTATTAAGCAATACAGGTAGTGTGCCAAGTGGCCCCGTTCAAATGGGAGAGAAAAATACAGGGGGGAGCATGTTTTCTTGGCTGCGGTGATTAGGGTAGAGAACTCTCTATGCAATAGTTGACCTTTTAATTTCCTATAAGCTTCTGAATAGGACAAAGGGCAAAGTGAATCCACTGACAGTCCAATAGAGGCAATTTTTTCTTCAATTATGGAAAACCAGGGGTTGGAATGGGTGTCAGAGAGCAGACAATGGACCTATCCTTGCTGGTGGAATTTTGGAGGTATGGCAAAAAATATGGATGCCTGGATTCACTCGATCCATTTGTTGCATCTGGTTAAATGCTTCATCTGGACTTCGGCCTTCATGTACCTCAGCCTGCGTTTCTCAGGTTCAACATTTCATTTTTAAAAAATTCATTGTGAATATCAAATCTTCCTCCAAGGAGCTCAGGAAAGTGTGCCAGTCCCCTTCCTCTACGTTCTTCTCACAACAACTCTGTGAGGTAGGTTAAGTTGAGAGAAAGAAAAACACGGCAGGTTCAGAGTCCTCCACTGAGCTTCTTCCTTAACGATTTGAAACCAGTTCTCCCTTCGTTTAACCGGATAGTCCAATCACTGCACTGATAATGGGGATATTTATAAATAGATTGAATAGGAGGATCTATAGAGTGGCCTACCTTACAGAGTTGTTGTGAGGATTGCTGAGGCACTTCAGTCTTCGTCACCTGCATTGATTTTCCAACCGCAAACCCCTCCAAGAACTTGCTGTTTGGCTATTATTGGGAAAACGTACAAGAACTGATAGCCGCATGTAAGTTTCCACAGCAAAGCAAATATAGCATAGGTGTCCAACTCATGGCCCTCCAGATGTTATGGACTACAGTTCCCAACATCCTCTGCCAGCATGATGCTGGCAGGGGATGATGGGAACTGTAGTCCATAACATCTGGAAAGCCATGAGTTTGACACCTGTGAAATATAGGATTGATAGGAAGTATTTCAGGTCAGAATCACAAGGTGGAGAGCAGGGGGACTGAAACTCCTTCTCCTAACATGCTGTGATCCTGATCCAAATTATGCTTGGATACTCCTGGGAACAGAGTCCTCAACACAAAACCCCAAATACACATTTGACCCACATTTATTGTGGTGGCTGCGTGAGCGCCGTATGGATTTTGTACCAGTTTGACCCAGTTTTTCAACTGCAACACACAGTCTTTTGGTTGACCTTCTACCCAGTGGTGGGATTCAGCCAATTCGCACCAGTTCGGTGGAACCGGTACCGAATTTTTTGTTGAGTTTGGCGAACCGGTTGTTAAAAGCAGCTTTTGGAGCCCTGGAGCAGCTGAGTGCCTTGCTGCTCTGGCTGCTGTGAGGCGCTAAAAGCCCCATCACCCCCTTTCCCAGGGGAGCGAGGGAGTTTCCAGATCAGCGGCGGCAAAGGCCTATTGCCCCCCTCCACCTCCACAAGAAATTCCTCCGCAGCAGGTATGTGTGTGGGGTGTGTGGGGGAGGGTGCGCGTGGCCAGGGGGAACCAGTTGTTAAATTATTAGAATCCCACCACTGCTTTTACCCTTTTCTTGCTTATGTTTCATCTATTTCTAGGACCTCCAGTGTAATTGTAAGATTTGGCAGGGGGTTTTCTTTGGAGAGTTCGCCTTTGGAGAGTTCGCTCAATACAGACACTAAACCAGAGATCCCCAATATTTTGAGCTTGCAGGAATTCTGACAGAGCGAGGGGCACCAGCGCAAAATGGCGCAAGAGATGGAGCCAACGCAAAATGGCAGGGAGTGAGGTCATGCATCACTATAACTTGTCAACATTTCTGGCAGAAGCTCTTTTTTAAACAGGATGCCTTTTAAAATGAAGATATTGTTTAGAAACGTTGATTTGCATACACACACCGAAGACTCTCATGCCGCGGCAGCAGGTTCTGCTGAAGCAATGTTTTGGTGAATCAAAAACTCCTGGGCAGAAGTCCTACTTGACTCCGCCCTCTTTCTGAAAGCATAGTGCCCTTGGGCACCATTTTGGGGTCCCTGGTGGGCCACTGTGAGTAGCATTTTGGGGTCCCTGGTGGGCCACTGTGAGTAGCATTTTGGGGTCCCTGGTAAGCCACTGTGAGTAGCATTTTGGGGTCCGTGGTGGGCCACTGTGAGTAGCATTTTGGGGTCCCTGGTGGGCCACTGTGAGTAGCATTTTGGGGTCCCTGGTGGGCCACTGTGAGTAGCATTTTGGGGTCCGTGGTGGGCCACTGTGAGTAGCATTTTGGGGTCCGTGGTGGGCCACTGTGAGTAGCATTTTGGGGTCCGTGGTGGGCCACTGTGAGTAGCATTTTGGGGTCCCTGGTGGGCCACTGTGAGTAGCATTTTGGGGTCCGTGGTGGGCCACTGTGAGTAGCATTTTGGGGTCCCTGGTGGGCCACTGTGAGTAGCATTTTGGGGTCCGTGGTGGGCCACTGTGAGTAGCATTTTGGGGTCCCTGGTGGGCCACTGTGAGTAGCATTTTGGGGTCCGTGGTGGGCCACTGTGAGTAGCATTTTGGGGTCCGTGGTGGGCCACTGTGAGTAGCATTTTGGGGTCCGTGGTGGGCCACTGTGAGTAGCATTTTGGGGTCCCTGGTAAGCCACTGTGAGTAGCATTTTGGGGTCCGTGGTGGGCCACTGTGAGTAGCATTTGGTGGGCCACTGGGAGTAGCATTTTGGGGTCCGTGGTGGGCCACTGTGAGTAGCATTTTGGGGTCCGTGGTGGGCCACTGTGAGTAGCATTTTGGGGTCCGTGGTGGGCCACTGTGAGTAGCATTTTGGGGTCCCTGGTGGGCCACTGTGAGTAGCATTTTGGGGTCCCTGGTGGGCCACTGTGAGTAGCATTTTGGGGTCCCTGGTAAGCCACTGTGAGTAGCATTTTGGGGTCCGTGGTGGGCCACTGTGAGTAGCATTTTGGGGTCCCTGGTGGGCCACTGTGAGTAGCATTTTGGGGTCCGTGGTGGGCCACTGTGAGTAGCATTTTGGGGTCCCTGGTAAGCCACTGTGAGTAGCATTTTGGGGTCCGTGGTGGGCCACTGTGAGTAGCATTTTGGGGTCCCTGGTGGGCTAGTTCGAGTAGCATTTTGGGGTCCCTGGTGGGCCACTGTGAGTAGCATTTTGGGGTCCCTGGTGGGCCACTGTGAGTAGTATTTTGGGGTCCCTGGTGGGCCACTGTGAGTAGTATTTTGGGGTCCCTGGTAAGCCACAGTGAGTAGCATTTTGGGGTCCCTGGTGGGCCACTGTGAGTAGCATTTTGGGGTCCCTGGTGGGCCACTGTGAGTAGCATTTTGGGGTCCCTGGTAAGCCACTGTGAGTAGCATTTTGGGGTCCGTGGGGGGCCACTGTGAGTAGTATTTTGGGGTGCCTGGTAGGCCACTGGGAGTAGCATTTTGGGGTCCGTGGTGGGCCACTGTGAGTAGCATTTTGGGGTCCCTGGTAAGCCACTGTGAGTAGCATTTTGGGGTCCGTGGTGGGCCACTGTGAGTAGCATTTTGGGGTCCGTGGTGGGCCACTGTGAGTAGCATTTTGGGGTCCCTGGTGGGCCACTGTGAGTAGCATTTTGGGGTCCCTGGTGGGCCACTGTGAGTAGCATTTTGGGGTCACTGTGGGCCACTGTGAGTAGCATTTTGGGGTCCCTGGTAAGCCACTGTGAGTAGCATTTTGGGGTCCGTGGTGGGCCACTGTGAGTAGTATTTTGGGGTCCCTGGTGGGCCACTGTGAGTAGCATTTTGGGGTCCCTGGTAAGCCACTGTGAGTAGCAGAGTGCTGGACTAGATGGACTCTGGTCTGATCCAGCTGGCTTGTTCTTAGGTTCTTATGTTCTTATGTACGCTAAACCAGCACATAAAAAAAAGTGCACTAAAGACTGGTAACGGTCATATTTATTGTTAAATATACGGGTGCCAGATACCAGGTGGGACTTGGGGATCCCCTGGAATTACAGCTCATCTCCAGATTACACAGATCAATCCCCTTGGAGAAAATGGTCCTTGTGGAGGGTGGCCAGCCTCATGGGCATTATATCCCGCTGAGGTCTCGGTCCTCCACAGGCCGTGACCCCAAATCTCCAAGAGTTTCCCAATCTGGCAACTCAAGTTCCAAGCCCTGTTGGGCACAGGGACCTAGCAAATGCGGGGCGAACGATGGATGTTCCTAATTCTCCACTCCTCCCATTCCATTTGGCCAGCCCGTGGCTGACATTTTAGCAACGGACAGTGTCTTGGTGCTTTCGACAGCTCCACAGCAGGCAGAAATCTGGTCAGTTCTGGAAGGAGAAAAGCTTCGGCCCCTTCCACACACGCAAAATAATGCGTTTTCAAACCACTTTCACAACTGTTTGCAAGTGGGTTTTGCCATTCCGCACAGCTTCAAAGAGAACTGAAAGCAGTTTAAAAGTGCATTATTCTGCATGTGCGGAATGAGCCTTCCTTTTTGGATACCTTCCTTAGAAAGCACAGGGCAGCGGGAGGGAAGATGTCCCCCTTGCCTCCATCTCCCACGTCTTCTCAAAGTTGGGCCGAGAAGGCAGGAACCTGGATGCCCGCCCCACCACCCCCTCCTGTTAGATTTATGACCTTCTCCCATCCGTGCCCCACTCTCTTTCCCTGCAGGGAGCCAGCCCATCCATTATGGCCTGTGGTGGCTGCCGGGCTCCCACTGAGCCAATTTTCATCCATCTTCCCTTGTCGGTATCCCCTGCTGCCTCCCGGCTCTTCTCAGTCAGCTCCCGCTAATGCAGCCCTTGGCATGCAGCCGATGCTGTTGTTCGGCTTTTAATTTATAAAGGGCTCAGACCTGTAGGCCTTGCTGGCTGGAGGGTTTGTTATATGGATGGTTTCAAAGAGCCGGAGATGGAAAGGACGGGCCAGGATTAGAACCGGGCGAATAAATCGGAGGGTGTTGCCTCCCCTCCGTCGTGTTGACAGACAATAAAGGGATTTGTGGAAGGAAATGGAGACTAGAATATTGAGATGGGTGGCGCGCTCCCTCGTATATAACGTTATCAGCCCGACTGAGGGGACGGTGACTCATGCTGCCGGCTTTAGACTTCTGAGTTGGGTGCCCCTGCGTGCTTCACAAAAACAAACACCGTGTAGCGTGTGAGTTTTATTCTCTGTCCAGTCGTAGGCGAGTCGAAGGATACGGGCGTAGGACGGTGATATGTTGTTTTATTGCATGCGGGGGACAGAGCCGCAGATACCAAAACTGTGTGAGCGGAAAACATGGCCCTCTCGGGCACTGAATCAGAGGGGATTCTGGGAGCTGGGCCTCGGCATTGCTGGTGAAAGCTAGCCAGGATGAGCCTGGAACAGGAGTCTGCATTTCCAGGAAAGAAAATGGGTCAGCTGCATTTATCACTGGATTTCAAGTGGTGACGAGATGTTCCTGGAGTTCCCGCAAAATACTCTGCCCATCTCCATTACTAGTTGGCACGTCATCCCTTAATTTAATAACTGGTAGATGGTTCAGGGAGGAAGCTGTACTTCATTGGGGCACAGCTTCAAGTACTGGGTAAATGACTGTCTCAAGGGACAAATCCTCCTTTCCCCCTTGGATGAAATCGTGGTGGGATGGAGGGAAAGAGTCCTGCAAATGACGATACAGTAAGAGATCCGCTTAAGGAAGACCGTCTGTAATCCACATGTGCAGCACCATTTTGGAACCAGTCTTCATGGCCACAGGAAGAACAGGAGGAAGTCTGACTAGGGCAGTGGTGGCGAATCTATGGCACGCGTGCCAGAGGTGGCACTTAGAGCCCTCTCTCTGGGCACGCGCGCACAGAGTTCGTCATGTGGGGGGAGCGGAAAATCGCCCCCACACACGCATCTAGGCTGGCCTTGCTTCTGAGTAAACCCTCCTAGGGTCGTGATTCACCCCTTCGAAGCGTTGCTTCATCAAGCTTACTCTCGAGTAACGCGCGCCTCGGAGCAAATTGTTTTGTCGAAACTAAAAACTCAGTATTCAGGTTAAATTGCAATGTTGGCACTTTGCGATAAATAAGTGAGTTTTGGGTTGCAATTTGAGTACTCGGTCTCGAAAAGGTTTGCCATCACTGGACTAGGGCAAGACAGGATGATAGACAGAGGAAAAATGGGTTGCCATGGGTTGCCAGCCTCCCTATGAGGCCTGCAGGTCTCTTGCAGTTACAACTGATCTTCAGACTACAGAGATCGGTTCCCCTAGAGAAAATGGCTGCTTTGGAGGGCGGCCCCTATGACATTTCACCCTGCTGACATCGCTCCCCAAATGCCACCCTCCTCAGGCTTCACCCCCAAATCTCCAGGAATTTTCAGACCTTGAGTTGGCAACCCTACCCCACACGGAGAACTCCAGATGGCCAGAGAAATCTATCTGCCAGGTCCTGCCATCACTCCTGTCAGCCGCAAGCAAGCCAGCAAAACGGGACTGCCAGAAACACCCTGGGATAGGATGGGATCAGGAACCCTGTGAAGATATATCCGATTCCAAGCATTAGCAATATGCCCACATCCTCCGAGCGGCTGCATGAATATTTCACCGCTCCTTTTATGAATTCCCTAGCAAGGTCACTACCTAAGAATTGTTCCTTCCAATGGCTTCCTTCAAATTGGCCTTTATAAGGCTGGCAAATCTAGGCGAGGGTCAGGGAGGGGGCTGCGGGGTGTCGGGGAAGACACCATTCTTCCCAATTTAGCTCTAGTTGGAGCTGTTTCTGCAACTTGTCGATTGCTCCCAGCAAGATCCCATGCCCTGGATTCAGCCCCTGAGTGCTTTCTGCGCGGACTCTGATAACTACTAAGAAAGGACCAAAGAACTGGAGGGGCGAAAGCAGGTTGGGGCGAATACAGGGATGATAAAGGTGCAGTGCCGTTCCCGTGACAGTTTATAGGCTAAAGGCAGCGGCTGGCCATTTTTGTCTGGACGCAGGTAAACATCTGTCAAACCCACCCTGAAGGATTCAACGGAGAAGAGAGAAGAGTGAAGAGGAGTTTGGATTTATATCCCCCCTTTCTCTCCTGCAGGAGACTCAAAGGGGCTTACAATCTCCTTGCCCTTCCCCGCCCCTCACAACAAACACCCTGTGAGGTAGGTGGGGCTGAGAGAGCTCCGAGAAGCTGTGACTAGCCCAAGGTCACCCAGCTGGCGTGTGGGGGAGTGTACAGGCTAATCTGAATTCCCCAGATAAGCCTCCACAGCTCAGGCGGCAGAGCTGGGAATCAAACCCGGTTCCTCCAGATTAGATACACGAGCTCTTAACCTCCTACGCCACTGCTGCTCCCCAGACCTCCTACGCCACTGCTGCTCCCCAGACTCTCCACATCTCTCGAGAGGCCAAAGAGATGAACCCCCTCCCCCCCCTTTAAACGCGTCCTTGCAATTTTTTCTGCACAGATGAATGAAATGTGCAAAGAGCTGGACCGGATACCAAAGGTTGCAGCTGGTCCTGCTCCTCTTTGGCAGGCGCCATTCCGGCAAGCCTTTCCCCTTGTAAAGTTAAATAATTTAACAGACATGTAATTTATTTAAATGCATGCAAATTTAAAACAGCTGTTAGCAAGCTTTGGGAGTGAGTTTTAGTATTATTGTTCATTGCTATATAACATTAATTAGAACTAATTAGAAACTAAGGCTGATGGATGACAATAGATTTTAAGAGGATGAAGGTAAGATGAAAAAGACATCCTTAGGGGGGATTGGGGGACGAGCGGGCTCCCCCCAACTTATTTTTTTTCCCCTCTTCAAACGTGTTTCGCTAGTTTCTGAAGCACTACAGACACCTTCAAAACTGGCGAGGGGAGATGACAATAAGGCAACTGTTGTCATCTCATGCGACGACAGATCCTCCCTTCAGATCTACCCCAAAACTACCCCCATAATTTGAGGGCTGGCTGAACGGGAGAACTGCCAAGCAATGCACTCTTCGCTTAAATTGGCTGCTCAGTTTCAAATGAGATGAAATGGTTGAAATCGGCTGTGAGCAAAAGTTGCAATTTACATTTTTGTAACTTTCGGGGATTTTCCCCCTCCCCGCTTTTTTCGTAACTCACATTAGGAATTTTGAAAAGGATGAAAGAAAGTATTTCATTTGGCCATTTGATGCTAAAAACCTTGGAATAAATACCTCTGTGCAGTGGTGGGATCCAAAAATTTTAGTAACAGGTTCCCATGGTGGTGGGATTCAAACAGTGGCATAGCGCCAATGGGGCTGGGCGGGGCACGACAGGGGCGTGGCCGGGCATTCTGGGGGCAGGGCACTCCTGGGCGGGGCTGTGGCAATGACTGTGGTGCCAATTGACTGTGCCTGCAGGGGCTGATGGGAATTGTAGTCCACAAATATCTGAAGTGCCAGAATTGGACACCTCTGCTCGAGAGTCCACCTTCCAAAGCAGCCATTTCCTCCAAGTGAAGTGATATCTATCATCTGGGGATCAGTTGTAATCTCAGGAGATTTCCACCCACAACCTGCAGGTTAGTCTGATGTAGCCCCGGGGAGCGATGGACAAGACTATCACAGCTCTCTCGATATATCTCCCCCCCCCCTCCTCTTTCCTTTAGCTTCTGCCCTTCCTTCCACCTGTCTGGATAGACTTGCTGGGGACAACGTATCTCTCGCCATCCCGTTCTCTTTACCAGCTCCTGAAATGGTAACCACCATTGCCTGGAAAAAGAATCAAATCAACGTGGCCACAGGATACTTCAGGCCCAATTTCTCAGTCGTGGTTGATTCTGAGTATCTGTCTCGGTTCCACGTGGATCCCATCAGCGGAGGCCTCAATATCACTGCACTGAAGCTCTCTGATTCCGATGTCTACACAGTGGTGGTGGTGCCCGTCGGAAGCGTGGAGTCGAAGGCAGACGTCACGCTCAAGGTGTATGGTGAGCAGATGCTTCTCCCTCCTGAAATGGTTTGGAAAACTGCTAACAAGCTTTGCTGGGGAACCTGCTTAAGGTCATTTTCAATGCAAAAATGTGATGAAATGTAAAACCATCCAAAGTTCGTAAAAATATTAAACACTCTGCTTTAAAAGCCCAGCATTTAAAAACCACTTGAGTTGAGCTTCTATGCCATTTTTTTTACTGCAGCCTTTCAACAGCCACTGTAAAAGATCTCTGGTCTTCTATTCATGTATGCATAGAAGGTAGCAAAAAAATGCTGATTATGTGCACTGCTGCATAGATTTGTTTGCACACCCAACATTCTCCTTAAACCAGTTCTCCAGAATCTGCAGTCTGGTCTAGCCTAGCAACACTTACCCACTCCCAACTTCTCCCTGGACACAGTTTCTTCCCCCTCTTCCAATCTTGGCTGTTGGTTTTCCAGATGATATTGCACACGGTGGACCTCTATTGCACCTCGCGCAATAGCATAAGGAACAGATTGTCACCAGCAGCTAAGCAAGATACAGTGGCAATTTCAAATCTTTCTATCTGCTTTGTGATCAGTCTCCTCAGAGATCCCTAGATGTTGCCAAATTCCTGGCGCTGGCACAACAGATTCGCCACAGATTTTAGTTTATTTATTTATTTATTGTTTTAACTGCTGGAAATGTCTTTTACTTATTTTATTTACTTATTTTAACTTGATTCTCCTCAACCTCTCTGTTGTATTTTAAACTCATGCCAATAAAAGGTTGATGATGATGATGATACAGTGGCAATTCTGATGGCAGCTGAGTGCAAAAGTGACTGGTCAGCTTTGACCTGTAGGCTACAAATTTTGGACTAATGCATGTATGTGTAGGGGAGGGAATTGAGAGGAATGGGTCACCTTGACTAACTGGAGGGGGGGGGGGGACAGTAGTATCCAATGTTCAGAACAGCAATGTGTGGGAAAGGCCCCTGGCCCCATTCTTTTGTGTGTCTTCTTAGAAAAGATACACAGCGTCTCCGTGACCGTGTCACCTACGGAAGTGTTCGAAGGGAACAGGTCAGTGACACTAAACTGTGGCCCGGTCCAAGGATCTGTCACCTGGACCAAGGATGGTCAGACCCTGGGTGAGGACCCCCGATATGTGCTCACCGATGGTTCCCTGAAGATCAGCCATCCTCAGCGTGCCGATGCAGGTAACTACGGCTGCACCATCTCCAACCCTTTCAGTAACGGGACCAGCACGGCTCAACTGACTATCTACTGTGAGTACACATCAGAGACAGATGTTCTTTCTTTTGTTTTCGCATTTAGGTTTCTGGGAATTTCTGTGCCCAAGGTTTGGAGGCGTAGATAACCAATGCATTGAAAGGCTTGACAATAGCCCATTCATCCTACCTTTATTTATCGGACAGTTCCTTATACATCTGTAACCCATTTCTCTTCCATTCTGGAATACGTGAACCTATCTTATGACAAGTCAAGCCGCAGGACTATTAAAGATTGTGCTTTTTTTATTTTATGTTTATACCAAGTTGGGCTCCAGACAGCTTTCAACAATAATATGTCACAGACAGGCATATTCTGTAAGTTTAAGATACAGAATTTGAAATTATAAATAACAATTTAACTTAAAAGGTGGTCTTCTAATTTAAATGCCCACTACTCTCTCTCTCTCTCTCTCTCTCTCTCTCTCTCTCTCTCTCTCTCTCTCTCACTCACTCACTCACTCACTCACTCACTCACTCACTCACTCACTCACTCACTCACTCACTCACTCACTCACTCACTCACTCACTCTGAAGGGTATTGTCCACTTAGATGAGGTTTGCCAACCTCCAAGTGGGAACTGGAGGTCTCCTGGTCTTACAATCTCCTGACTATCTTACCCTATATGATTTCTAAATGTCATGATAATCAATCTTCAGCCAGTGGGCACGCAGGAGGCTCTCCTGCTTACCCATTGAAGGTGGGTATGGTTGCTTTCAAAAGGGCCTGATAAAGAAACAAACCCACCAAAGCCCTCCCCTCTCCCCCCACCCCCAGTAGGTCATTCTGACTGGCGGAGCAGGGGTGCCTTTTGTGCCTGCTGCTCCGCTGGCCTGGCAAAGCCCCCCTGCCTTCCCTCAGCATCCACATTTCACCCTCCCGACACCCCAAGCCACACCTTTTCACCTCCCCCAATCCTCACTTTCCCACCTACCCCAAGCAACACCTTTCCAATCTCTCCCACCGCCAAAGCCACAGACTCAGGACTAGGTAGGTGGAAAGTGTCATGCTGGAAGGGGAAAGCCACTACCGCCCTGGTAAACCCAATTGCAGGGGGAAATGCTTCCTCCCCCCACCCTTTGCAAGGGCCCATTGGCAGGGCCGGAGTGAGGGGGAATGGCACCCAGGGCTTGCTGCGCCCTGTGGCCCCCGCCAGTGCATTGCACACCCCTGTCCCCTTGGCGCTACGCCACTGCCCATTGCATCTCCTGCACAATGGGCTTTGCTGCTGGTAGAGAGATAAATGGAGGGTGGACTCTAAGGCATTGTACTTTGCTGAGGTCTCTCCCCAAAGCCCACCTCCAAAATCTCTAGGAATTTCCTAACCCAGAGCTGGCAACCCTAAGGCCATTTATGCATGCACCACTTACCCTGTGGCTGTTGACTTTTGCACCCTGGCTACCAGATTGCCCTGCTAAAAAGTGTCCTTAGCTGAGCCAATACACTGTTTTGCTTGCCTGCCACTTCCTTGCTTGTTTCATTGTGACCCCCTTTTTGGAACCTTTTAAAGAGTCCATTGCTCCAGAGATAGAGCTTTGACGTTAAAACTGGAAAAAGCTTTCTGATTGCTTTATAATATAACAATGGAACTACTGCCCATCTGCCTCTTCCTTGTTTCTGTTGCCTCTTTCTTTTCTTTCTTTTCTGACTTTCTTTTCTCCTACGTTACTTTGCTGGCAGGATCTGTTGCTCCATCACTAGACTTTTAGCATTAAAGAAAAATGAAAAAAAGCCCTTCTGATCGATTGATCTCAAATGTTGGATCTTGGGCGGGGGAAGGCAGGGAGGAGCGAGAAAACCTGAAAAGAGGTTAATGTGGAGTCTCTGGTTTGTGGCATGGTGAGTTTGGGAGCGGGGAAAACATGTGCATATCTGAGAATCTGATCCGAAGGGAGTGAATGCTCAATGCATGGCAGAACACATGTGCACAAATGGCATAAATCTGTGTCTGGTCAGATCTTGGACAAGAGACTTCCTGCAGGGCTTCTGATGAGGGGAGGGAACTGGGGGAAAAATCAGGGGGCCCAGCTGGTGGGTTGGGGGATGGGGGCTGAAGCCAGCCAAGTGAATGCCTTTCCAATGATTTTCCTTTTGCCACACTTCTGGCTGCCGCCACTAGGGGCATAGGAAAATAGTGCATTGTAGCCAGGACTGCTGAGAGTCCCCCCTGCAAAGATTCCATTTGGGCCCCCTAGAACCCTGATCCAAACCAAGTATCACGAAACAGAACCACCTGGCTGGCTGCTACCAAGCATCTATAATAAAGGGATTCGCATGCCCATCTCTCTACCCATTTGTGGTAGGTATAACTCATCGGGAAATAAAACTAGGAATCTCAAAATGGGCCATCAGCTGCAGGGAGTTCCAGGGCCAAAATCGAAAGAAATTGAAATATCCTGGTTATCCCCAGACGCAGCCCACCCCCCCACCCCCAATGCTACTTGCAATTGAACCTAAGCTTGTGTAGTGGTTGAAGTGTTGGACTAGGACAGTGATGGCGAACCTTTGGCACTCCAGATGTTATGGACTACAATTCCCAGCAGCCCCTGCCAGCATGGCCAATTGGTCCATAACATCTGGAGTGCCAAAGGTTCACCACCACGGGACTAGGATCTGGGAGACCCAGATTTAAATCCCCATTCTGCCATGACTTTGGGCCTCTCACAAACTCTTGGCCTAACCAACCTCACAGGGGTGTTGTGAGGATAAAACAGCGGAAAGGAGAACAGTGTGAGAGGCTTTGGGTCCCCGTTGGGGAGAAAGGAGGCAAATACATAAAGTAAACAAATACATGTCCTGCCTTCTGTTCCTCATTTGTTATCACTAAGGTGGATTAACGTCCTATTATCATGCGTGTACAGAATGGAGGGTGAACTTTAATTGATCATGGGGCAAACTTAATTCTTCCTTCTGTTCATAACATTAACAAAGGTTTGCTGCTGTACTGCCCTTAAATATGTCCTAAGTTGCCCACCAGGATGGATGAGAAGAATCCGAGACTAAAAAATGACAAGGGCTGGGGAGAGATTAGAAGTGGACAGATCATGAAAGCGAGAGAGCAAAATGAAGGCGGAGAGAAGTGTGGGAAAGAGATAGAGAAATGTAGGAAAAGGCAGCAAAAGGTTTTGTTTGTTGCACTTTTTCTTTCTACGCGTGGGCCCCTTTGCAAGCTCTGGCTGTGCTGCAGCTGAGTAGAACGGAAGGAAGAGGGAAACCTTGGCCTGTGGAGATCACTTTGGTAGGACGCTGGATCCTGGCATGGACTGCAGTTTGTCTTGGCTGGTCTTGCCTTTGCTCTGGTGTTGCCTTGACTGACAGTTTTAGCAGGTTCTGAGAATTGAGGCTTTTCCTCCGTGTTGTAGTAAACTTTGCAGAAAGGCCTGAAACAGCTCCTCTTTACGATGCTCTGCCTTCCCTGGATACTGTTCGAAATTTTTTTAAAAATGCATTCCATGAATACATCACAAAGTTGGCTTCAAGGACCCCCCACTGGCAGGGCACAGGAATCCCCCCCTTGGCGGCCCTGGTTGCAGCAAGATAAAACAAGCTTTTCCCTTCTTTTCCTTAATCTCTTTTTCTCTTTTCCACTCTTTTCTCATTCGTCTCTCTCTCCCTCCGCTTAATTTCCCCATTACTCCTCCCACCAAGTCTTGGTATCTTTTTTTCTTATCCCTATCCCGCTTGTCAACAGAATGTACTTAAAAGTAGCATAGTAGCAAATCTTTCTTAGCATTATGGGGAGAGGGGGGGGGGGAAGTAATTTTTCCCCATGGTCTGATGAAGTAGTAAAAGGATGCTCCCCCCACTTTACATGCAGGGTAATGGGACATTCATCTGTTTTAGTGGTTATACACGTAGAACAGAAGTTAGAATTCCCAGTTCAGCCCTTGGGTTGTTATCATTATTATTGTGTTTGTGGAAGCTCTAATAGCCTTTTACTCGGTGACAAATGACATCAACTTTTAAAAGCCATTAAAATTAGATTTATAACAGGGGCCTTGCCTAGTCTTCCTCCCGAAAGGGGGCCCAAAGTAGCATTGTTCTGCTGTCCTCCATTTTTTGCCCACAACAACCTGGTGAGGTAGGCCCAGCTGAGGATGTGTCACCCAGTAACCTGGGAATCTGTCAAAGACACATGTCAGGTGGCTTAAAAACTCTCTTATTGCACGTTGCCTATTGTGAAGATAATCTGGTACAGGATGTTCTAATTCGCTTCATATTCTGCACTGCAGCTTCTATCCTCATTTTGGGGCTGGTGGCCAGTTTTCAAATATATAGCGTTATTTTCTGATAAGCTAATCCAGCCACAAAGATCTTTAGTTTCCATTGCAAATAGCTCGCATAGTGTGTGTGTGTGTGTGTGTGTGTGTGTGTCATGTGGGGCAGGGTATTCCTATGGCTTTCCATTTTGGCCCTAGAACCACGATCATCCTGAAGCTGGTGGCCAATTTTGAATCTACTAGCCTGATTAACTGATGAGCTATGCCTGCCATAAATTGACAAACCGATTCTTTTATGATGATCGTTTCACGGTAACAACCGGTGAAGTGGTTTGATTCGTTCTGATAATTGGTTTAGATCAGGGTCACATGGCGATGCTCAAATGGACAAGGGTCTGGGGCACCATGGTGGTCCCTCAGCACCCCTGATCACACGAGAGCTTTAGATCCACCTGGAGAGCAATAGCTCAGTGGCAGAGGGTCGTGGGTTCAATTCCTGACAACTCCAGTCCAAATGATCAGGTAGCAAGTGGTATGAAGGACCTCTACCAGAGACTCAGGAAAGTTACTACCAGTCGGATTTAGGGTAGCCACCTCTGGACCTTCAGATTTGGGGGGTGGAGCTTGGGGGGAACAAGTCTCTTTCATCTGGAGATCAGTTGTTATTCCAGGTGTTCTCCGCACCCCACCTGGAGGTTGGCAACCTAAATCCAGATCCCCCCATCCCCAGCTGAAACCAGGCAGCCTGATTCCTGAAGTACAAGCCATGGTCTTGAACAAGACCCCCCCTTCCAAACATATGTACGCTGCTTCCCTATTTGCGTTTGCGGCTGGCGGTCCAGGTGGCCGCCAGCAAACACAGTTCAAGAAGGAAAGCCTAACGTCTCTCCGCCGGCGGAAGCAGTCATGCGAACTGGACCGGAGAGAAGCTCTCTGCTTTCCATGCGGCTGGGCGGAACGACAGACCATAAGGGCCGCCTTGCTGCAGCTAAACAACCACTCCATCAAGTTGAATGGCCCCGTTCATCAGCAAGGTCGCAACCTGGATATGGAAAGCCGCACCAAGGAGGTGGAACTCCCAGCAGTTATAGACCAGACAGATAAATTAGCTGTCGTGAGCATATTTTTTTAAAGATGGCAAACAGGTATTTTGCTGGTACTGTACTATATCACAGCAATGTTTCCGTTCCTCCCAGATGGCCCCGACACCCCGAGAATCAACGTCTCCTCGACAGATCCGGATGCTGACAAGGAAAGCTTCGTGCTTGTGAATACCAGTGTGAACCTCACCTGTCTGGCTCCCTCCCAGCCCCCAGCAGAGATCTACTGGAATGTGGCAGATCCGGAGGACAACGTGGTGCCTTCTTCACCAAGTCTTCTGCTCCCCAGCGTGCAGCTGAATCAGGCTGGAACCTATTCATGCTTGGCCATCAACCGGCGCACCAAACTGCAAGTCCGAAGCACCTACCGTCTCACAGTTGCCCGTTAGTTGAATGAGATGGTTGGGTCCTCTGTCCCTTGGGGGTGGTTGAGAGCTCTGTCAAATTGCAGCCGATTTGTAGCAAGTCCTCATAGGGTTTTCCAGATAAGGTGGTTGGTCATTGCTTGACTCTTTTGCGGAGCCTTGAGTTCTGGGGGATGGGAGCTCTGTTCTGTGTGAAACTATTCTACTGCTGCTTCCTGGCTTCGCTTATCTTTCCCGCGCTTAGTGAAGGCCAAATACTTTGGTCAGTAGTACAGCTGTGAAAGTGTATGATGGGCGAGGGATGGGCCTGCTGGTAGCTTTATGTTTGCGACGTCCAGTGGTGGGATCCAAAAAAATTCGTAACAGGTTCCTATGGTGGTGGGATTCAAACTGTGGCCTAGCGCCAATGGGGCTGGGCGGGGCATTCCAGGGGCGTGGCCAGACATTCCGGGGGCGGGGCATTCCTGGGCGGAGCTGTAGCAAGGCCCCACCCCTGCACTGGTCCTTGGGTGGGAAACGAATGCACGCAGGCATAACCTGCCACGCACGCCGGTGCACCTCCTGCTAGACTGCTTCAAGATCTGCGCGCTACTGCTGAGAGGAGGGGAGTAACTAAGGCAAAAATCATGTGGCAAAATCACCAACTAGTAACCCCCTCTCGGCACACACAAATAATTAGTAACCTACTCTCAGGAACCTGTGAGAACCTGCTGGATCCCACCTCTGGCGACGTCTCAGTTGAGATAGCCAGAGACGTCTTGGAATCTGTACGGAACTTATCTTGCCTGCAATGAAGAAATCATTGTTCATCACAACTGTTTCACTTGTCTGGTTCAAGGAGGTTCTGACAGACTCTGGGTTGCTACCCTGGACTTCTTTGGTGGTCTTCCATCCAATACTAAACAAGAATGACCTCTCTTAGCTTCTGAGATGTGATGAGATTAGACTAGCCAGGCCTTGTCTCCACTGGTAGTGGTGGAAAATGTCATCAAGTCTAGCCAACTTATACTGACCCAGTAGGGATTTCAAGGCAAGAGATGTTTACCATGGCTGGTCTCTCTATAGAGACCTTGGACTTCCTTGGTAGCCTCTCATCCAAATATTAGTGAAGGCAAACCTAGTTTAGCTTCCAAGATCAGACTAGCCTGGGCCATCAAAGCCTATCCCTTCTAGGGGGTGCAATTTCAGTTCAAGAGTGTGGTATACGCCAGTGTTGGGCAGATCCGGCATTATAAACCTTATACACGCTCAGCGGTCAGGGGACTGTGGTGCAATGGTTAAGAGAGGTGGGTTCAAATCTGGAAAACTGGGTTCGATTCCCCACTCCTCCACACGAGTGGCAGACCTTAATCTGGTGAACTGGATTTGTTTATCTGCTCTTTCACCTGAAGCCTGCTGAGTGATCCTGGGCTAGTCACAGTTCTGCAGGAACTTTTTCAACCCCACCTACCTCAGAAGGTGTGTGTTGTGGGGAGAGGAAGGGAAAGGAGTTTGTAAGCCCCCTTGAGTCTCTTTGCAGGAGAGAAAGGAGAGGTATAAATCCAAACTCTTCTTTTTCTTTTAATACTGAGGCATACAGGAGCCCAATTTGGATCAGGGCCACGGTGTGTGGGTTGAAAGAGCTGAAGTTTCCTTCTTTCCCATGTTTTCTCAGCCTGAAACGGCCTCGGGTTTGTTGGTGAAATATCACAAGGATCTTGCATCTGATGCACAATGGGAGTTCTGTGCCTTCCGGGTGCATGCCGACCCATTCTTGTTCATGACCACAGTACGTGAAGAAACTAGGGCAGCCAAATAGGGCAGCCAACTCCTGGCTGGGAAATCCCTGGAGATCTTGGAGGTGTTACCGGAGGAGGGTAGGGTTTGGGAGAGATTTCATTAGGTAGAATGCCATAGAGCAGTGGTGGCGAACCTTTGGCACTCCAGATGTTATGGACTACAATTCCCATCAGCCCCTGCCAGCATGGCCAATTGTCCATAACATCTGGAGTGCCAAAGGTTCGCCACCACGGCCATAGAGCCCAACTTCCAAAGTGACCATGTTCTCCAGGTGAACTGCTCTCTAACACCTGGAGATCATGTGTAGTAGCAGCAAATCTCCAACCACCACCTGGAGGTCGGTAAGCTTACTTGTTTCCCCTCTTGTCTTTCCTTAGAACGACCCACTGGATCCCCCCACTGCTCTGTGTCTTCAACAAACAATGGCACTGCTTTGCTTTTTGCTTGTTCCTGGCCTGGGGGCTTCCCCGATCCCCATTTAAGCTTCCTGGGCCTGCCAGTGAATAAGGAGGTCACTTCCTCTCACTTGGAGCACCTGGAGGTCTCTCCCTTCCCAGCTGGGCTCAGCGGCCAGAACATCACTTGCTTGGCGAACCATTTGACCGGTCAGAGGCAATGCAGCATCATTCCAGGTGAGTTCGATGACTGGCTGTACTCCCAGAAATGGCCAGGAGGGGGAGCCTAACGCTGCAGTAGGGCTAAGGGTTACCAACCCCAGTTTAGGAATTACTGGGAAACTGGGGAACTGCAATTTGGGCTGGGGGGGCAGGGGGCAGAGTTTCGGAAGAGGCTTCAGTGGGTAAGTGATGCTGTTGAGCCCACTCTTCAAAGCCGTGGTTTCCAACACAGGGATGGATCTTCATTGTCTGGATAGCAGCTGTAATTCTGGGAGAACTCCGTTTGTTTGTTTATTAGACCTACTATGCCGCCGCCCCCCTTACGGCCTCGGGGAGGTGAACCACATCCATAATACATACAAATAAACAAAAATAATAAACATTTAATAAAAACATACCTGTTACTATGATGGAGTTTATATTCCGATCCCTTTACAACAGTAAGACCTACCACACCGAGGGGACCTTAATTAACATTGGTAACGTTAATAGGAAATGAATGAATGAATGAATGAATGAATGAATGAATGAATGAATGAATGAATGGGAGAGGCCTAGAATGTTAAGTGTAGCTGCCTCAGCAATATGATTGGTGGAACAACTCTATCTTACAGACCCTGCAAAACTTCACTAAGTCTGGCAGGCTCCTGGTCTGCTTGGACAGAGCTGTCCATCAGGTTGGGACTAGGACTGAAAAGGCCTTGACCCTGGTTAAGGCTAGCTGGACATCCTTAGGGCTGGGGATCACCAGAAGATTGGGAATTCACTGATCAGAGCACTCTTTGGAGGACGTACCAGGAGAGACAGTCTGGAGAGATGGCTCTATAGTTAGCGTTGCCAGGTCTGGGTTGGAGGATATCTGAAGATTAGGGGAGCGAAGCCTTGGAAGGCCAGGGTTTGGAAAGGGGAGGGGGGCTCAGCAAAGCATAATGCCATAGAGTCCACCCTTCAAAGTAGGCATATTCTCCAGGACAACTGATCTTTATAGTCTGGAGATCTCTGCGGGAGATCTCTCCAGGTGAGATCTCCCAAAGGCACCTGGTGGGCCACTGCGAGTAGCACAGAGCTGGACTAGATGGACTCTGGTCTGATCCAGCTGACTTGTTCTTATGTTCTTATGTTCTTACCTGGAGGTTGGTGACACAACAGCTTTTATTGTTGAAGGCTTTCACGGCTGGAATCACTGGGTTGTTGTGGGGTTTCCGGGCTGTCTGGCCGTGTTCCAGTAGCATTTTCTCCTGACCTTTCACCTGCATCTGTGGCTGGCGTCTTCAGAGGATCCCAATGATTCTGGCCACAACACCCCAGTTCAGAAAGTTTTGTTGAATTGGGGATGGAGTGGGGGAGGGTGGAATTTGGGGAAGAGAGGGACCTCAGCTGAATATGAGCACTCAGGGGGCCAATTCTCAGCTCAAGTAAAGGTGCTGAGGCAGGAAAGGGAATGGGGTGCGAGGATGCCACTGGGAGCTCTACTGGGGCCAGTGGTTTGCAACAGATTGAATTAGGGCAGAAGGTGGCCAATCTTTGCCAGCATGGCCAATTGGCCATGCTGGCAGGGGCTGATGGGAAGTGTAGTCCATGAACATGGAGGATCATAGGTTGGCCATCCCTAAGTTAGGGTTTCCAGTCCCCCAGTGGCAGCCCTAGCAGGAGACCTGGCCATATGCCGCCAGTCTGCGTGCAGCCTACCTGGCAAGGTTGTTGTGAAGACAGAATGGGGGGAAACCCATTTATCCTTCTCTGACCACATTGGATGTAGAAGGGGGGGAGGGGAGGTAATGGTGTGACACATCAGAATAAAAAAAAAATACAGCCAACCAAGCCATGCCATGCAAAAATGATATTGCAAGATCGCCCAATCAAAAAGTAAACGTGAGACTCAAGTTTAAATTGCGCCACATTTCAGATTTTGCACGCAGCTTTGGTTCATCGACCTGACTTGCTCGCTCTCTGCAGAAGCCCCCTCAGGGGTCTTCCTCTCATTCCAGGCCTCTGAGGACACAAGAAGGATAGTTACCATGGAAATGGATTGCCAGGGCACCTTCAACCCGGCAGAGATTGGTTGGCTTCGGAGTGGGCATCCGCTGGCTTCGGATGGAGACCGCTTTAAGCTCAGCCCTGATGGAACCAGGCTCTCCATCTCGAACTTCACCACCCCGCAGGACCTGGGGAATTACAGTGCCAACTGCACCAACCCACTGGGGTTCCAAGATGCCAACCTCACGCTCATTGGTGAGAACCTCCCTCCAGTGAACTGAGGGATAGGTCTGTTTGCTTACTCCAGTTATGCCCTGCTTTGCTCTCCAGATGGGACTCAAAGCGCCACAGTCCACATTATTCTCATCTCCTTCATGTTGCCTTCACAACCACCCTGTGAGGTAGATTAGGCCACCCAGCGAGCTTCCATGGCAGAGCAGGGATTTGAACCCGGCTCTCCCAGATCCCGGTCTGATGCCTTAAACACTGCCCTATGGACCCCAATGTGCTAGTGCTGTGGCACCTACCAACACCTTTCTTGGTGCCTGCCAAGTGTTATTAGAAAGGGGCGAGCCAGGTAGAGCTTTTGCCCAGCAAGGCTTTTGATTGGCCATTGGAGGTTTGATTGACAGAGTAGATTCTAGAAAACATTGCTTCAACAGCACCTGTGGCCAACCCAAGGATCTTCACTTGTGTGACTGAAGGTAAGCTGCAGCGGCCATTTTGCGGCAGCCATTTTGTGACTGCACCTGCCATGTGGTGTCCATGAACTCAAAAAGGTTGGAAACCCCTGCATGGGGCTGCTAGATCCCCCCAGAGGTGGGGGATCCCTTGCTTTCGAGCCCTTCCCCCAGCATGTTCACCCGGCCAACAACAAACCAGTGGTTCATTGATGTCACTTTTGTAGCTCACTGAAAGTGACATCAGCACATTGATGTCAACATGGGGGCGCTCTGCTTTTTAATTTGCCAAGACACTCTGCAGATGGGCAGAGGCACTGTTTTCCAACCAGCCCCTAGCTGCAGGGACCAACTGATTCGTACCCCAACGACATCTTCTGAAATGACATCCAGACCTAAGCTCCAGTAGGAAAAACGAAAGATTGTGGTTACTAGTTTTAAATAGGACCATTCATCAACATTTGCTGTGTGGACCAGATCTTCCACATTTTCATTGGCCACATAGTCCTGTGGACTTCTCTGCAGCTGCTCTGTAGACCACCAGTGACCCTTGGACTGCTTCCCAAGAATCATTGCTTGGACAGCATTGCTTGTGACGGGACACTAAAGGTTTTTGTTCCTGGTTTCCAAAGTTTCACCTGACAGCCAGTGTGGCTCAGTGTGGCACAGACTAGGATCTGGGGGACCCGAGTTCAAATTCCAACTCTGCTGTGAAACCTTGCTGGGCAACCTTGCGTCAATCATGCACTCTCAACTTTGCCTGACTCACAGGGATGTTGTGCAGATAAAATGAAGGAGAGAACTATGTGAGCCATGTTGGGTCTTTGTATTGTCGAAGGCTTTCACAGCCGGAATCACTTGGGTGCTGTGTGGTTTCCGGGCTGTATGGCCGTGTTCTAGCAGCATTCTCTCCTGACGTTTCACCTGCATCTGTGGCTGGCATCTTCAGAGGCATCTTCACAGATGCATTCCGCTGAAGATGCCAGCCACAGATGCAGGTGAAACGTCAGGAGAGAATGCTGCTAGAACACGGCCATACAGCCCGGAAACCACACAGCACCCATGTTGGGTCTTTATTGGAGAGAAGGATGGGGCATCCTCCCCAGTTGCTGGAACAATGTAAAGGGGATTCATTTAAAACATTTTGAGACTGGAAATAAAACATTGGGGGGTAAAAGGAATGCAGAACTCCATAGAGGAAACATTTTATTTCCTGCCTCAAAATGAATTGTGCAGGGGTGGGGTGGGGAACCCATCAAAGAAGAAGCTCCATGTGACCGACGTTTGTGTTCCTTGGCAGGTCCCACCATCTCAGAGTGGGATCTGTCCCGCGGAACCGAGGCTGGATCTGCGCACATTGCCTGGAAAGTTCCCAGTGGATCTGTAGTCACCGGTTTCCAGATCCAGATGCAGGGGCCTCGACAAGCTCGTTCTGCCTCGCAATGGGAAACAATTCAAGAGCTGGAAGCAACCAACCGGTCCACCACTGTGATGGGGCTGCAATCCCAGTCTTCATATTCCTTTCGGGTGGTGCCCCTCTTGGGATCCCAAGCTGGAAACCCTTCTCAGGTCCTGACCCTACAGCCAGGTATGCTTTGTAGACTCAAAGAAAGAGTGTGTGGGAGAACAGCCATGCAAATGAAGTTACTCAAATCACTGTTCATCTGACCTGTACACATTGGACATATTAGAACAGTGGTGGCGAACCTATGGCATGGGTGCCAGAGGTGTCACTCAGAGCCCTCTCTGTGGGCACGTGCAAAGAGAGTGCCCCCCCCCCCCCAGACATATCTAGGCTGGCCTGGGCCGCTGGGCTCGATTATTAGCATTAAACCTAAGACATTGTAAGCCATCTTGAATTCTGTAAGGGAGAAAGGAAGAGAATAAATGCTTTTTATTTTTAATATAATAATAATAATAATAATAATAATAATAATAATAATAATAATAATAATAATAATAATAATAATAATAATAATAATAATAATAATAATAATAGAAAGAAAGAAAGAAAGAAAGAAAGAAAGAAAGAAAGAAAGAAAGAAAGAAAGAAAGAAAGAAAGAAAGAAAGAAAGAAAGCTTGTGGCAAAGCTAAGACCTAATTCAACGAAACAGGGGGACCAAGGGGCAGAGCCATTGTGTGTTTTGTACACTGCCTTGTGCATTGTACAAGTCAGAGTACTTTTGAAACCAATGCGTAGTTGAGGACATTTAAGTTTGGGCTACGTATTCACTATAATACAGATGCCTCTAGTTTAATTTTTCAGACGCTCACTGAATCTGACTATTTAAATTGGTTAGCACTCATTGATGGTAAAATTAATGCCATTAATATTAATGTGCTTTGTGTTTTCTCTCACTCCGAGACTTTCAAAAGAATAAAAAAATGCACTTTCAATCCACTTTCAATGTACTTTGCAGCTGGATTTTACTGTGCGGAATAGCAAAATCCACTTGCAAACAATTGTGAAAGTGGATTGAAAGTGCATTATTCTGCATGTGCGGAAGGGGCCTTGGGTCGTTTCCGCATGGTATATCCTGGGTTGATCCAGAAAAATATCCCTGTGCAGCCAAGAATTCTGCGTGGTTCCCAGTCCTAAAGTGGGTTTGCCCTGCGATATTTCCCTCCTCCCAGGGTATTCAAAAACCACCAAATTGGTGGTTCTTTTAAAAAAATCCAGGGGTGAGCCTGCTAGAGCCTGCTACTGTGTGAACACCAATCGGGAGCAGGACCTGTTTATTTTTCCCGTCCAGCTGCCTGATCTCCCCTCCTCATTCAAGCTGCCACTCAAAAACAACAGCCAATCAGAACACAGGACACCCGGCATGCTAAGATATGCTTCCAAAGTAAATACAGAAGTTCCGGGCTCGTGCGAAGCAAGCTGGAGTATTTCCTGCTGGTCTTCACTGGATTCCTTCAAAAAATGGGCAACCATGCGAACAGACCCTCTGGGATAAAATATACCCAGGTTTTAAAAAAAAAAAACTGGTGGTACATAGGTATCATTTTGCTGTGCGGAAACGACCTTAGAGTTGGATGCCCAAACTCTGTTTAATGCTACTTTCAAGACTTTGGGTTTAGTGATTTCAATTAAATATGGTCAAGCAGCTGATTATTTTTATCACCTGCAGAATCCAATCCAACTCAGAGCTTTCTCGCTAGCTGGATTTAATGTTATGCCTTCTGTGTTGCTGTAGGGAAGGTTTCATAATGTCCTTCAGGGATGGGTGTTGCTGAGACTAATTCACCTTTTCTTTTACTGTCCTTTTTATGACGTAATCCGTGAGAAAAATATTTACCCCATTTTAATCCGTAGAGCTGGACTTCCTGATATTGTAAAGATATCTTGTTTATTAAACACTTCTGATCCAACCATATGTGAAGACGTAGTTAGTTTCTTGCAAGCAGTAATAGAACTTTATCATGGTATTAATCTGTTTGACTTCTCAGTACAGTTTGTTCCATATTTTTTTTAGTGTTTCCAGGAGTGATTTGATGATTTCCCCCCATTTTTAAAAAAATTGTATTTGTAGCTTTATACCTTAATGTTAAACATGTAAATCCATTTTTGAGATTTCTGTGTTGTTAATATTCATGTGATGCCAATAAAGGCTATGGAATGGAATGGGCAGAACCATTTGTAATCTCAACGTGTACCCAAATCCTGATTAAACAGTTACATAGTGCTGACACCCCATCCCCCAAATTCAGCCTTACACTCCCAACCTGCCGAAAACTGTGGCTAAAGAGCAAAACAAAGCAAAGTCGCAAGATACCTGTGTTGTAAGCTGGAACAAATTTTCAACCATGCATTTATACTACTCACGTTAAGTACCAATTAAGGAACCTTTCCAGTGAGTCTCATGTTCTCCAGAGCACTTTGTAGGGATGACTTCAGTAACTTTATTGCAAGACTGTTCTGCAAGGCTTTCATAGTTTGCAAAGGATTGGAGAGGTGATGGAAAATTTGGGTGCTGTGTGGTTTCCGGGCTGTATGGCTGTGTTCTAGCAGCATTCTCTCAAGGAGAGAATGCTGCTAGAACACGGCCATACAGCCTGGAAACCACACAGCACCCAAGTGATTCCGGCCGTGAAAGCCTTCGACAATACATTGATGGAAAATTGTTTTGTGCTTATGGTAAAACCATTCCTGGAACTCTTGAGTTTTTAATCCTGACTTCCGTTTTGCAGAGCCGCATCTGAGTCCTGGAGCCATTGCTGGAATTGTGATCGGCTCCCTCTTGGGCTTCATTTTGATCCTCGCCCTTCTGATCTTGCTGATCTGCTTTGTTCGCAGAGGTGAGCTGTGCAGGGTCGAGGGATTCTTTTTAGGGTTTGCCAGAGACAACGGTCTTTGCCACAAGCTGATCAGATGAAAAAAGGCTGAGTGGATTGTTTGATTCGAACCAGTCAAAAAGGCTACCAGTGAAACCTGATGTGGGAAACAATCAGTCAGCTCTTTCCAACCAATGTGATTCAAAAGCATGAAAAGATGGCATAGGTCCAGACTGACCCAGAGGTGTGTGGGGGGGGAGGGGGGGATTGCACCCTGGAGAACACCTGCTCTGGGCACACCCCACTACCACAGCGCCCCACTTATCGTAGCCAGCAGGAGCCTTCCACATGCTGCTCCTCAGCCCGACCCAGCCAGGCCGCTCCTTCGACTAGCAGAGGCTCCACTGGCTGAAGGAGCAGCCTGATGGGGGCTGAGGGGAGGAGTGTTTAGGGGGGTGATTCTCTGCCTTCATCTGTACTTTTAAGAGAGGTGAAGTTAGGAGAACCAGGAAACAAAGGCCCAAAGTAAGTGTTCTATGAGTAATGGGCCTCTACCTAGTAATCAGGGGTCTGCAACCTGCGGCTCTCCAGATGTTCATGGACTACAATTCCCATCAGCCTCTGCCAGCATGGCCAATTGTAGTCCATGAACATCTGGAGAGCCGCAGGTTGCAGACCCCTGGTCTAGTTCTACCTACAGTGACCCTGAGCAGTCTCATCATAAAAATTAAGAGGGAACATTGTCTGTTCCTGAACTGGCCAAAATAGTTTTTAGTTTAGTTTACTATGGTCAACTGACCCATGTAAGCAACCATGTACAAATTGCAAACACAAGATCAATTAACTAATTAATAAAATATGTTTTGTAAACTGGTAAAATGAATAGCGTATTAACACAAGAAGTCAGCTTCTGGGGTTATCTGATGTTTAATTTCGAATACCTCTGCCAAAAATTTCGCTATTTCCAGTGTGATCCTGAAGTTCTGGTCTTTTAATGAATCATAAATGCAAACGAACTTCTTAGATTTGTCAGTGGGGAAGATTCGGTTGTTATTGATCCCGATGGTAAAATTTGCAAAGTAAAAGGATGTGTGATAGAGTTTCAGTGTCCTGGAAATTACAGGGACAAAGTCCAAGAGAGAATGGGACACCTGTTTCTAGCAAATAGGAGTTGGTAGGGCACCCAGGTACGTTTTCCTGGTTCATGCTGCATATATCCGGGCACTCAGAGATAGTCAGTTTCTCAATATGAAACTCTAATGTTCTTTTTAATTCCTTGTAGCACGCAACCAGAAAGTCCCTCCCACACCACCGGAGAATCGTCATCATTACCTGTCTCGCCAGGTGAGAATGATTGGGGTATAATCTGAGGGTCTGAGAAGTTGGGAAGTTATTTTTCTGTCTCGAGGAGGAGGTACGGTTAAAAAGACCCACCCCATCCATCTAATTATTTGTTGACTAGCAGGAAAGCCCATTTCACGCTGCCTTGCACTCCCAACCTGCTGGACTCTAGATGGGGGTGGGGGTAAGGTGTGGCAGGGTGTGGGTGGGCTGGTGGCAGGTGTTCTTGGCTGCCTGCCTTCTCCCCGCGCCCCTCACTGGCACCATTCCCACTGCTTCTCTCACTGCTGCGAACTCACCCCTGGGTCACCCTGAGTGGGATTGCTCCATGACTCATCGTACTGCCGCTCTGGTGCTGTCCCACACTGCTGCCACCATGTGGAGCAAGGTGACTTGTGGAGGTAGTGCGAGGAAGGAGGGTTGTCACAGGTGGGAAGAGTGGTGGCTGGCCCAACAGGAAGGACGTCCCACCAATGGGTGAGCAGGACTGAGTTCTGCGTGCCGATTGTTGTCTGTGTGCGGGGAGGGAGGCAGAGGTGGAATCCAGCAGGTTCTCACAGGTTCCCAAGAGTAGGATACTAATTATTTGTGTGTGCCGAGAGGGGGTTACTAATTGGTGATTTTGCCACGTGATTTTTGCCTTAGTTACGCCCCTCCTCCGCTCCTCAGCAGTAGCGTGCAGAACTTGAAGCAGTCTAGCAGGAGGTGCACCAGCATGCGTGGCAGCCTGCGCCTGCGTGCATTCGTTTCCCGCCCAAGGACCAGCGCAGCGGCTGTGTCCTTGCCACAGCCCTGCCCAGGAATGCCCCATCCCTGGAATGCTCTGCCACGCCCCCGTCGTGCCACGCCCAGCCCCATTGGCGCTACGCCACTGTTTGAATCCCACTACCATGGGAGCCTGCTACTAAATTTTTTGGATCCCACCACTGGAGGGAGGGGAGTTCATCATTGAAAGGTGGAGATTGGTTGCCACTTAGGCAATTACATATGGTAAGATTTCATTCATTTGGTCCCCATGGTGGCTTCCATCATTTCCCCCTTTCATCTTATGCACACTACAGCCTTGTGAGGTAGGCCAGGTGGTGAGCATGTGACAGACCCAAGGTCACTCATTACACTTATATGGCCGAGCGGAGATTTGAAGCTCTGTCTCCAGAGCCTTATCCAACACTATCCACCACAAGCTGTTCCATTATCTCTCTCAACTCCATTCCAGTTCCCCCATGGTAAAGAGTCAAATGAGCCTTCCTGGGGAAATCCTCGCTGGTCCTCTGGAGACTCAGACATCTATACCATCACCTATGAAGAACATCTGCGTAGATATGGAGGGCCGGCCACCTTGGTAAGGTTTGCTAATTTCATACAACCCTTCAGCTTCGAAGCGGCACCCACACGCAGTGCCCACACGCAGCACCCTGGTGTTGTATTGGGATACAGGAGGGACCAGGAATGGGGTCAAGAGGAATCCCCCTCCCCAGCAACACTTGCCAGGTTCCATTTCCAGAAGCAAAGTATTCCTTCTCTTGCTAGCACAGCAGCTAGTTCTGATAAAACCACTGCCTTCTGAGCAGTCCCAGATATCTGTGGCCCTTGGGTTGCCAACCTCCTGCTTCTGTTGGAAATGGTTCAATTTGATTATATTTGCAGGAATTATAGCCAGTGTTTTGTGGCCAGCTTATGGCATTAATACTTTCTTGAAACAAGAAAGTTCACAATGAAAATAAAAACAATGAGTTCACAATAATTTTTTTAAGTTTATCTTTACATTGGTATTGGGTTACTTTGAGCAAACCTGGTGCAAAATTTCTAGTTGTATTACAACTCCAGGTTAGGCCAGGAGATCTTCTGGCATTACCCCTGATCTACAGAGATCAGTATTCCTGGAGAAAATGGCTGTTTTGGAGGGTAGACTCTATGGCCGTGGTGGCGAACCTATGGCACTCCAGATGTTATGGACTACAAATCCCATCAGCCCCTGCCCGCATGGGCAATTGGCCATGCGGGCAGGGGCTGATGGGATTTGTAGTCCATAACATCTGGAGTGCCATAGGTTCGCCACCACTGCTCTATGGCATTATACCCTGCTGACGTTTCTCACCCCAGATTCCACCCTGAAATCTCCAGGAATTTTCCAACCTAGAGTTGGAGATTCTATATGGAATGGAACATTCCCTTGAAGCAGTCTTGCTTCTAAGGGTCTACCATTCTATCCCCAAAGCTCCCGAAGCTTCAGCCCGTTTGCAAATGACAGTGGACGTATGGCCAATCTGTATAGATTTTTTTTCTCTTTAGATCAACACAAAAACCAAACCAAACCAACTCACAAAGCAGGTATAGCGTAAGCCAGGCCAACTGAAAGAGAAAGTAAACAAACTATACCCAGACTACTCAGAAACACAAGCCTTATACATCACGTGAGTAAGGGTTGGAATGAATCGACGACTCGTTTCCGGCCAATGGGCGAGCAGGGCTCACATGCAGGAGTCGCTTTGTGAGTTCTGCGTGCCCATTGGTTGGAAGTGTGTCCCTCAAATTCTAACCCTGCACCCTCTCCATTCCCCCAACCACCCTCTCCCAACCCCTGATCAATAAACCCACCGGTGGGGCAGTGGCAGCTGAGCCATCCGCTGCCCTGCCAGCTCCACCAACACCCTCCTCATTCCACTGCCTTCCCTTTACCCCCCCCCCAGGACCACCCTGGGATGCCACAAGCCTCCCCCCACTTTCCCCTCCTGCCCCCAAACACCAAGACAGGACAGGACAGGACAGGTAATTTGTCAGCAGCTGCTAACTTAGAGGTGAGTTGGGGGGAGGGTGGTGGATGAAGAGGCAGTGGAGGCTACTGCGGGGGGGGGGGAGAAGGCAGGCAGGCAGGCAGGAAAGGCGTCTCCCCCCCTCACTCCCTGTCTAGACCCCATTTTATTAAGCCATCAAGTGGCTTTACTGCTACTTAGGAATAAATGCATAAAAAAGCCAAAGTACACTGATCTCTACAAAACAGACATATGTCGGGCAGCTCATCTCATATTTGAACTTTTATGGGCGGTATTTTGACTATCTCTATGTCCATTGCATCTGCTTGTTGCTTCCTCGCTGCGTAATACACAGACTTATGTATTAAATGTGGACCTTTTATGCAGGTAGTTCTAACTGTGTTTCTGAGTAGTCTAGGTATAGTTTGTTTATTTTCCGTTAGATTTTTTTCTTTATACATAGATTGGGTAATTCTCGTTTTACATTCCAAGCAAAGGGGTCACTGCCCATTCATGCATGCACTGTTTGCTTCACGGTGGATTTCCCCCACTTCTGTTGTTGTTGTTGTTTGCTCAGGGATTCTCCACCTGTGAAGTGTGATCAGGTGATCTGATCCGCTATTTTGCCCACCCTTGTTCTTTCCATGAAACCCCCTTTTGAGAAGGTTGCCTATCTCCCCCTCCCCACCCTTTTTGGTATTTCTTTGGTCTACTTTACTAGGCCAGTGATGGCGAACCTTTTTGAGAACGAGTGCCCAAACTGCAACCCAAACCCTACTTATTTATTGCAAAGTGCCAACCCGACAATTTAACCTGAATGCTGAGGTTTTAGTTTATAAAAAAAACTGGTTGGCTCCCTCTTCCTCTGCCCCACCCACTTGAGCAGGGGCCAGCCTGCTCTAGCCTCCAGCAAGTCCCGCACGCACTGCTCTGTGCCTCTCTAGCCTCTCTGCCTCCTCTGCACCCCACCCCTCAGGCAGCAGCCACCCAGACCACAGGCACCAGGCCCGCCAGCCAAGTCCTCCCTGCTCACCGCGGTGCGCGCACCTCATGCTCAGTGGCCAAGGCCAGCCTAGATGTGTGTGTGTGTGTGTGTGTGTGTATGGGGGGGGGGTGATTTTTCGCCCCCCACATGACGAACTCTGTGTGTGCGTGCCCACAGAGAGAGCTCCGAGTGCCACCTCTGGCACCCGTGCCATAGGTTCGCCATCACTGTACTAGGCCATGTCAATTTCATGTCAATTTCACAAGGTCTATCTCTTCAGTGCTAAAACAAACAAAAAAAAGTTCTTCTGGTCCTTTTGAAATGGTGCCCCAAAGTTGGGAAGAAGTGCTGTCATGTGGGTGGAGGAAGGTGGGGAAGAGTGAGAACCTTGAAGAAAGTCTGACACATGGATCTCCTTCGCTTTCCCTGCGTAGGGAGAGGAAAAAGTCACACTTTAACATCTAGCTCGCCCGAGTCCCCCCCAAACCTGGACTTGCCAATGGGGGCTGGTTTCTTCCACGACACTGATGGGGTGGGCACAGATTCCCCCTGAATGAATATGGAGGGGATGGTTCTGAAGAAAGAGAATGCCTACTTTTTTCTGATGACTCTCTGACCCTTTCCCTCTCCCTTTTCTAATTCTCCACAGTCCTTTCATAGCAGAGACAACGGTCACTGCAATTCCACTTCTTCGCTTCCGCAGCCCGGCGCCAAGAACATTCGCAGCGCTACTCAGGTCTGACTTTGGGAGGGCGCGTCAAGAGACTCGAACCGGGGAGCTGCCCGTTTATGTGGGACTCCAGAAATGGAGCTGTGCCTCAATAGAAGAAGAAGAAGAAGAGTTGGTTTTGATACCCTGCTTTTTCTGGTTTTCACGGAGTCTCAAAACAGCTTGCAATTGCCTTCCCTTGCCCTCCCTACAACACACACCTTGTGGGGCTGAGAGAGTACTGGGACTGCCCCAAGGTCACCCAGCAGGCTTCACGTGGAGGAGCAGGGAAACAAACCTGGCTCGGCAGAGTCCAGTCTGCTGCTCGTGTAGAGGAGTGGGGAATCAAACCCTTTTTTTCAGGGGTTAGAGCCTCCTGCTCTTAACCGCTATACTACGCTAAGCATGGGATGCTAGCTTCTGGAAGACAAGCCTTGGTTTCTGAACATACCTTGTGGGACCTTGTGGAAAAAGCCACCTAGCAAGCCCCAGTGTCGGAGACCAAGGTGTCCGGTGAGAAATCTTTTGGCTATATTGCACACAGTCATGGGATCTAGGCATTGGAAGCATGGACAATATGAAGAAGAAGAAGAAGAAGAGTTTGGATTTATATCCCCCCCTTTCTCTCCTGCAGGAGACTCAAAGGGGCTTACAATCTCCTTGCCCTTCCCCGCTCACAACAAACACCCTGTGAGGTAGGTGGGGTGGGGCTGAGAGAGCTCCGAAGAACTGTGACTAGCCCAAGGTCACCCAGCTGGCGTGTGTTGGTGTACAGGCAAATCTGAATTCCCCAGATAAGCCTCCACAGCTCAGGCGGCAGAGCGGGGAATCAAACCCGGTTCCTCCAGATTAGATACACGAGCGCTTAACCTCCTACGCCACTGCTGCTCTCTGACATGGGGGAAAACTCTTGTTTTGAGATTCTGCATTGTAGACGTCGCCAGTTCTCATGGAATGGACTTGTCTACGGGACAATCTGAGTCCTTGGAGCGAGATGCAAAGAGTTGCCCACGAGAAAAGCGCTGAGGGGCTCATCGTCTACAAACAGCTGGCCACTCGTGTTGGCAGCAAAGGACAGCGTAAGAGAGAACACTGATTCCAGGGGCTTGGAAGAAGGTCGTGGAGCTGCCTGCTTAGGAAGGTGGCACTGGGAGTTGCCAGGAGGGCAGGGGCCTCATTTGAGCATTTGAAGAAGAAGAAGAGTTGGATTTATATCCCCCCCCTTTCTCTCCTATAGGAGGCTCAAAGGGGCTTACAAACTCCTTTCCCTTCCCCCCTCACAACAAACACCCTGTGAGGTAGGTGGGGCTGAGAAAGCGCTGAAGAACTGTGACTAGCCCAAGGTCACCCAGCTGGCGTGTGCTGGAGTGTACAGGCTAATCTGAATTCTCCAGATAAGCCTCCACAATTCAGGTGGCAGAGTGGGGAATCAAACCCGGTTCTTCCAGATTAGAGTACACCTGCTCTTAACCACTACGCCACTGCTGCTTTGGGCCGTTTCTCATGTCTAACAGCTCCAACATTTCTTTTGCCAAAGTCCTCATCCTGCCTGGGACCAAGGCCCTGAGCTGTGATTAAGAAGCTCTATTCACAGGTGAAAGCAGATGCACGTATAGTTTAGCCTCCAGAAGGGGGGTGGAGTTCTCTTGGAATTACAGCTGCACTGCAGACTACAGAGTTCAGCTCCTATGAAGGAAATGGCAGCGGGGGTGGGGGGTGGGTGGGTGGGTGGGCTGCCATCCCTGCTTAGCTCCCTCCTTTCCCAAAGCTCTACCCTCCACAAGTTCTGTCCTCAAAATCTCAGGAATTTATCAAGCCGGAGTTGGCAATACTAACGTGCATCTCTAACGTGCCTGTAACGTGAAAGTTGCCAACTTCAGGTTGGAAAATTCTTGGAGCTTTGGGGGTGGAGCTTGGGGAAAGGGGAGGGGCTTGGGGAGGGAACGGACCTCAGCAAGTCACAGGACTATAGAGTCCCCCCTCCAAACCAGCCATTTCCTCCAGGGAACCGATCTCCGTTGTCTGGCGATCAGGCCTCATGTAGAGATTGGGCAAGGTCGACCTGTGTTTTTACAATCCATTTTTATTCATCAGAGCAATTTATATTGACATAATGAAATCAGCCACAGTAACACATTTTTATAGTTCTGTTGGAGTAGGTATTCATCTAAACATGAATCTTAATGTGCTGTGTGTTCTCTTTAAATACTATATTTTCCTGCTTCTTTGCTGGCCCAACAGGAGCCGGTTTCTCCTTGTTTTACTCAATGGTGTATTCGAGTGACTTGTAACCTCTTGTTTATTTTTTCTAATTTATGTTTCCAAATGACGGTCACAGTTGATCTGGTAAGCAATGTATGCCTATAAACCTCAATCCAAGGCCCTTTCCGCACGGGCCTTTTACAGCGCTCTAGGGACGGCAAAAACGCCATCCCTAGGGAGCTGTTCGCATGGGGAGTGCAGCTGAATCACAGCCGCGCCGCCCTCGCTCCCCCCCAGTGGCGTGAAACCGCTGTTTCCAACCCTCGCTCCCTGAGCGAGGTTTTCTGGAAACAGCGGCTGGAAGGCGCCATCCCCCCCTTTTCCAATCGACTTACCTTCCCTGTGACCTTCCGCTGTGTCGCCAAGGCCTGGGGACACGCCCCTCCCTGCCCTGCATCCCCTGGCCTCGGCAATTCGCTGGGAGGTTGCAGGGAAGGTAAGTCGATCGGGCGACAGCGCAGCGCTGCGCCGTCTTCCCTGTCTTTACCGGGACCGTTCGTGTGAACTGTCCCGGGGGGGGGGGGTGTCAGCGTTAAATATGCTGACGCACCCCCCAGCATGGCTGTGCAGAAGCAGCCCAACATTCAGTTTGAGATGTCCATACGTTGTTAACATGTAATCTGATCTGGGAACCAGCTATGTATGAACATGGTAGCCTTCTTAATGCTATTGAACAGCGTTATTCAATAGCATTAAGCATTATTCAATAGCATAGCAGTCTTCGTAATGCTACTGAATAGCACTATCGAGATAAAAACAAGGAGAAACCGTAAAAATGTGTTACTTTGGCAAATTTCATTCTATCAATATAAATTGCTTTGACGAATAAAAAAATGATTGCTATAACATGTGCCAAACTTGCACAACTTTGTTTAAATAGCATATACACATTTGGTTGTGTTCCTCCTATTTTTTTTTCCCTGAGACTCTGGAGGTTGGCATTCCTGCTGTGCCTTAAATATCTCAGGGAGTATCTTTGTTACTGCATCCCTTTGTAAGGCTGACAGGCTTTTTCTCAATTTTTTTTCTTAAAAAAAAACCTTTGGAGAAAAGAGTACAAATTTGTCAGATGTGCCAAAGAGATTACCTTGAACAAAAAAAGATTCACACTGAGGTTTTTTTTCCCCATTTTTTTTAAAGGGGAAGAGTATTCTTATTTCATGCTAACTTAATCTATTTTGATGGTTCTGCTGTTCATTTCGGCTTATACCAGATTTTGTGTATTTTGTTCCTCGGCTGTAAATTGTATAAAATATGTATTTTTTTAAAAAAAAATAATATTAACTATATTGGAAACTGTCATGGCTGAAAGGCAGGCACTGACTGACTGACTGAATAATGAAACCTAATCTTGAAATCCTACCGACTCTGTGCGATTTAGACGTGCCTTCCCTGAAATTCAAGTATAACTTCCAAGTTTGGCCTGGTTTGCAGAAGGCAGTACTGCCTCTTAGAAGTGATAATCAGGGGGTGCGTTTTCATGGTCTAGTGTGGCAGTGGATCTTGCTATGGGGCTTGGAGCATTAGAACGTATTTCAGGGGAGTGCTGCTTAAATCTGTGAAATGCTGGAGTGTATTAATTCAGGTTTCCCGCACTTCCCCAGGCCTTTCCATCTTTCACAGACATCAACAGACTGTTACGATGCTCTGGCAATTGCACAAATCTCAATGTTAAAGATCATAGAAATCACTGGAATTCCTACACCATCCTGGTAGGGCCCCCTGACACAGAGCATTTCCCCACTCACCATGATCTCCTCCTATGTCACAGACTAAAGTTCTCAGTGCTGCTGCATTCCCAGGCACTGCCTGATGTCCTCCCATGACCCCCCGCTCCCATGGGGTCACTGTGCTACCGTTTACATAAGAGCCAGGGATGCTAATGCAGTGCTGAGGGGGGGGTGCGCGATAGCTGGGTAGCTACCAAGCGGCTGGCGCTGTTGTCAGCCACAGAGTAATGGGGACCCCGCGCTACTCTCCTCAAGTAGCGCGGGGCTTAAGGTAAGTGCGGAAAGGCCCACAGTTTCCCGCCTCTTCTCTCCCACTACCAAATTGATGAGTGGAGGGTGCTTGGTGTGTGTGAGCAGGGGAGCTCACTGCCACCTGGCATCTGGCAATCCTATCCTCCCATGTTAGCTTCATGACAGCATTTTGAGATAGGTTAGGTTGGGAGGTAGTAGCTGGGCCTAGATCACCCTTTCCTTCTCCTAAATACTACTGCAACTACTGAACTCATACCTGCCCAACAGTGGGCCTTCCCGCATAAACCCCCGAAAACGTTTCTAAAACATTTTCAATCCTCCCTCCCTTTACCACAATATATGACTGCATTCATACCCTCAAAATGATCCCTGGCCGCCATTTTGGAATTTTTCTCTGTGTGTGTGTGTGTGTGTGTGTGAGTGAGTGAGTGAGTGAGTGAGTGAGTGAGTGAGTGAAGGGGGAGTGCGTTGTCCAGTCAGTGCTTGTATACATCACAGCTTTGTGCTGCAATTCTCTGCGTCTTCTATACTCCCATCTTTGGAAGATTATCCTCCCCACCCACCCAACGAAAGAAACTCACAGAAATGGTGCAGGAAAAAGAGGCAACGGGCAATGAGCGAGTCAGAAAAAGGAAGTTCAAGGTAGTCGGACCAGGGTGGGAAGCGTCACAGAGATTACACCAGCAAATGGAGCCATTTTGAAAACATTCCAACCAAAGAATCGTTTTAAAGGGGGATTCATTTAAAACATTTTGAGGCTGCAAATATAATGTTTTGGCAACCAAAGGGGGTAAAAAACCAACAGATCTCCATGGAGGAAACGTTTCATTTCCTGCCTCAAAACGTTTTTAAAGGTTTGTGTGGAAAGGGCCAGCAGCACCTGGTCACGTGACCCGGGCCCCCGGAACTTTGCCCCTCCCCATGACCCGGCTCCCCTAGAGAGTCATTCCTAATTCTGCCTGAGGCCCTCCTCTCGGCTTTGCTTGCTGCTCTCCCCCCTCCTTCCTTCTCACTTTCCGGGATGAGGTTTTGATATTCAGCCCCGCTAATGTGTCCTGATAGCCGACTCCCTCCTGGCTCTTCAATCATTTTTGTTGCTTTTAAATGGGAGCCCTGATGAAGGCTAAATGAATTGGAGCTCTGTGATGGGCCATTGCTCTGATTGGAGACAGCCTGGGACTGCGGGTCGGGTCAGAGATGAGCTGAGAGGGACCTGCAAAGGAGCTGATAGGAAGCCCTCAGGGGTTCTGGTGGGGCGGCAACAGACATGCTGAGGGGACCAATCGAAGGCGTTCACCGTCACAGAAATAACTGCCTTCGAGGACATGCAGAACATGCCAGGCCTGGAAATGGGGATGCTGAGTCATATTCTAGGGCCTCTTGTGTGAACTGTCTACAAACACTGAGCTCTCGCAAAGAGCAAAATGTGCATAGCTAACGTAAATGTACGCCAATGTAAATTATGGCCGTTTCTGCACGGCCAGAGGCAGCAGTGTCCCACCAGCTTAAATGAAACTGGTGGGGCGTCGGGACTGTTCACGCGATTCTGTGCGGGCAGTCCTGCCGCTGCCACTGCCTGCAGGGGCGGCTTTGCACAGAGTCACCCAGTGTGTGTGGGAGGGACTTGCCTTGCCTTCCTGTGTAGCTCCGGGCGGCTGGACAGACACACCCATGCTGCCCTCTGACCCATGGGGGTCAGAGGCAGAGGTGGGATCCAGCAGGTTCTCACAGGTTCCCGAGAGTAGGTTACTAATTATTTGTGTGTGCCGAGAGGGGGTTACTAATTGGTGATTTTGCCATGTGATTTTGGCCTTAGTTACGCCCCTCCTCTCAGCAGTAGCGCGCAGAACTTGAAGCAGTCTAGCAGGAGGTGCACCGGCATGTGTGGCAGCCTGCGCCAGCGTGCATTTGTTTCCCGGCCAAGGACCGGCGCAGCGGCTGCATCCGTGCCACAGCCCCGCCCAGGAATGCCCCGCCCCCGGAATGCCCGCCCCCGTTGTGCCCCACCCAGCCCCATTGGCGCTACATCACAGTTTGAATCCCACCACCATGGGAATCTGTTACTAAAATTTTTGGATCCCACCACTGGTCAGAGGGCTGCGTGGGCATGTCTTTCCTGCGGCCCGGAGCTACACAGGAAGGCAAGGTAAGTCCCTCGCACACACTGGAAGGGCCAAAAGCAACGCCCTCACGCTGGTGCGGTTCGCTTTTGGAAAACCTCGCTTGGGGAGCGTGGTTTGGAAGCGGCGTCTTCGTGCCGCTTGGGCGGGTCCAGCACAGCTGTGCAAACAGCACCCCCGGGATGGTCTCTTTTCCATCTCTAGGGCGCTGTTATTTGGCCGTGTGGAAACGAACTATGTAAATTATGCAGATTTATCGTAAATGGATGCAAATTTATGCACATCGACTGTGATCTAAACAGATGTATTATTTCCCATCATGCCATCTCTGCCTGCTGTCCAGGTGCTGGCTGTCGAAGGGAGGATTGCCAGCCTCCAGGTATCACCTGGAGATCTCATCGTTACAGTCGATCTCCAGATGGCGACGATCAGTCTCCCCAGGAGAAAATGGCTGCTTTGGAGGGTGGACTCTATGGCTTTATCCCTCGCTGAGGTCCCTCCCCTCCAGTTCTCGAACCCCTCCCTCCTCTGGCTCCACCCCTCAAATCTCCAGAAATTTGCCAAGCCAGAGCTGGCAACTTCAGTTTCCCTGGAGAAAATGAAAGCTACAGAAAGCAGGCTCTGTGGCATTATACCTCACTGCATGCCTCCCCCTCTCTCCCTAGGCTTCGCCCCCAAACCTCCAGGAATTTCCCAATTCAGAGTTGGCAGCCTAGACAATAAGGAACTTTGCTCTCCATCTTTAACTCCCCTCAAACATCCTGGTCAGCTTGAGGCACCTTTCTTCCATCCACAGGGAGCTCTGGGTCCCCCATGGCTGCTGATTTGACTGGGCCAAAACAGTCTGAGAAGGATTTCAGAGGACAGGCTACCAAAATCAGGCCAAAGGAAGGAAGGAAGGAAGGAAGGAAGGAAGGAAGGAAGGAAGGAAGGAAGGAAGGAAGGAAGGAAGGAAGGAAGGAAGGAAGGAAGGAAGGAAGGAAGGAAGGAAGGAAGGAAGGAAGGAAGGAAGGAAGGAAGGAAGGAAGGAAGGAAGGAAGGAAGGAAGGAAGGAAAGAAAGAAAGAAAGTAGGGAAGGAAGGAAGGAAGGAAGGAAGGAAGGAAGGAAGGAAGGAAAGTAGGGAAGGAAGGAAGGGAGGAAGGAAAGAAAGTAGGGGAGGAAGGAAGGGAGGAAGGAAGGAAGGAAAGAACATAGGGGAGGAAGAGAAGCTCAGCTCAAATCTCATTTATTTGCCCCAACAATATTCACCCACCTTCTTTTCCAGTGTCCCCTACAAGGGTCTGGTTTAAGGCCCTGGTCAAGTGGGAAATAAACTAATTGCCTCCTCATAGAGAACAGGACAGCAAATTCTCCTGCACTGCCTATAGTGACTGGAGTGCCAGATCTGGGCTCGGAAATTGCTGAGGATTTGGGGATGGAGGCAAGGAAAGTAGTGTTTGGGGTATGGGGAGGGGGACCTCAGCTGAGTATGATGTCATCATGGAGCCACCCTGTCAATCAGCCATTCGCTCCAGGGAAACTAATCTAAAGCTCAGGTGTCCTTCTGGGGAATCTCCGGGTCCTACCTGGAGGTTAGCTACCCCATGCAACAATTTTTTAAAAGTTACTGAACGAGAGATGCTGTGGGGGCATGTCAGAGGCGTTCCTGGGGTTGGAACTGGGGTGGGATTATTGCAGCGCATGCATACGCGTGTGGGAGGCTGTCCCTGAATATATCCCACCCCTCCATGCACAACTTCAGTATCTAAAGTCATAGGCTGTAGCCCAGGCTAGCCCAGTCTTGTCAGATCATGGAAGCTAAGCAGGGTCGGCCCTGGTTAGCACTCGGGTGGGAGACCACCAAGGAAGTCCAGGGTTGCTACACAGAGCAAACCATCTCTGTTTGTCTCTTGAAGAAGAAGAGTTTGGATTTATATCCCCCCTTTCTCTCCTGTAGGAGACTCAAAGGGGCTTACAATCTCCTTGCCCTTTCCCCCTCACAACAAACACCCTGTGAGGTGGGGCTGAGAGAGCTCCAAAAAGCTGTGACTAGCCCAAGGTCACCCGGCTGGCTTGTGTAGGAGTGCACAGGCTCATCTAGTTCCCCAGATAAGCCTCCATAGCTCAGGCAGCCATAGAAACCCTACGTGGCTGCCATCAGTTGTCCGCAACTTGATGGCACTTGACGTACACACAAAGTTGCAGTGGGCAACTGTAGCGCCCCTTCATCTCCGGGGATGCTACAGTCATAGACCCCTAACCTATAGCATACCTAAGATAGCAATTAATCTTGTCCTCGCAATCCCAGCTGTTCCTGAGCATGGAGTGGGGAAGCAGGCGGGTGGGATAGAGAGTTTGCAGTAAACCGTGCCATGGCTAGCCACGCTTCGCGACAGGATAGAGCCATCACGAAAAAGAACCTTGACAACCAACACAGTGTGGCTGAGATGCCAGACAGCCATGACGGGATGTGATCTGACAGTCGGTTCTCCACCGCCTCCTGCCTGTTCTCACATCCGTGCGGACACCCGGTCATTTCCTTCGTACCCTCTCTTTCTGCCTGGCTGCTTTGAGTTCCCACTGGCGACAGCCTGAGGGCTCCACTCCAACTGTTAAGCAAAATGGACAACTACAGGGAGATGGGAATTGTCTTCTGGGTCCCACCGGCCCGGCTGGCTGGCCTCTTCTTCCTCCCCAATCCCGGAGTTTTTCCTCCCCATCTATCATTCTGTTTACACCTCCCCCGCCAATGCTGCCATGTAGACACCATTGTATCCTTTTAATCCACATTGATTGGAAACCACAGACGTATGTTTCCTGTTTCCATACATGCAGTATCAAATCTTGCAACATTGGGTTAACTGTCACACTTTGTGCCAGGTTAAGGACATGACGGAACAAACTGAGATCTTCAATAGATTCAGATAGATTCTAGCTTTAAAAAGGGCTTAGCTTTAAAAAGGGCTTGGACAGATTTATGGAGGAGAAGTCAATCTATGGCTACCAATCTTGATCCTCCTTGATCTCAGATTGCTAATGCCTTAGCAGACCAGGTGCTCAGGAGCAGCAGCAGCAGAAGGCCATTGCTTTCACATCCTGCATGTGAGCTCCCAAAGGCACCTGGTGGGCCACTGCGAGTAGCAGAATGCTGGACTAGATGGACTCTGGTCTGATCCAGCAGGCTAGTTCTTATGTTCTTATGTTCTTATGTTCAGATAGGTTTTTTAAAAAAATCAGCCTACAGGATACCACAAAGTTCCTACGGTCTGTTCTTAACTATTGTTGGCTTCATCGTGACAAATACAATCATGGAGCAGAATTTCCACTTACATGCTTTAAAAACGCAATATGTGCCCTGCTGGATCAGACCAGCGATCCATCTGAGCCATCCATCAGAGGCACAATATTGTAATCTTGGAGACTGGAATCTTGGAGACTCAGGTTCGAATCCCCACTCTGCCATGGAAACTTGCTGGGTCACCTTGGGCCAATTATAGACTCTCAGCCAACCTACCTCACAGGGTTGGTGTAAGAATAAAATGGAGGAGAGAAGAATGATATAAGCAGCTTTGGGGTCCTGCCGGGCAGAAAGGCGGGATGTAAATCAAGTAAATAAGGTTAAATAAATCTTGTCCAGCAGCCTGTTTCAAACAGTGGCCAACCATTTGTCCTGGAGGTGCAACAATCAGCCTGGCTGAGTCTAGTTTTATACCACTGGCTCCATCTCCAAAGTCCATGTAGCTTCACAGATTAAACTTCAGAACTGGCATGATAAAGCTGGACTTGGCCAGGACAGAATCCGCAGTTCATGGCTGGCCTCAGCCTGGCTGGTCCAGCTTTAAACTGCAGGCATTAGAGGTAGAAGCAGTGGTGGGATCCAAAAATTTTAGTAACAGGTTCCCATGGTGGTGGGATTCAAACTGTGGTGTAGCGCCAATGGGGCTAGGCGGGGCACAACGGGGGCGTGGCCGGGCATTCTGGGGACAGGGCATTCCTGGGCGGGGCTGTGGCAAGGACGCAGCCACTGTGCTGCTAATCTGGGCATAGGAAATCTAGATGCACGAGGGCGCAGGCTGCCACACACTTGCTTGATTGCACCTCCCTGCTAGACTGCTTCAAGTTCCCATGCCACTGCCAGGGAGAAGAGGGGCATAACTAAGGCAAAAATCACGTGGCAAAATCACCAATTAGTAACCCCCTCTTGGCACACACAAATAATTAGTAACCTACTCTCGGGAACCTGTGAGAACCTGCTGGATCCCACCTCTGGGTAGAAGTGGCCATTTAAAACCAGAGTGGGCCATTTAAAACCAGAGGTGGCCAAGTCAGGCCCTAAAATGTGCTCCTCCAACTCCACATGGAGTTGGATGGGAAAGGTTAGGGGCTCACAGGTCAAGGCTAGGCAGTGCGTGCCCTGAGTCCCATCTTTCATAGATACACCCTTGATAGAACCCACCTTTCACTAGCAGTTTTCTCTATTGCTTGAAGGTCATTTGTAAGCCCAGGGGATTTTCAACCACCACGTAGAGGTTAACAACCATAGTGACAGCTCTTTCAAAATGGCACCTCGCTAGTGCCATTGCTTGTTCCCCCCGTCCCCTTCCTCACTTGCACACTTCTGATCCACCTGATTGTTTTCCCCTTTAAAGAAGCCGGCAACCGAACTTCAAACAGAAGGGATTTTTCCCCCCTTTTCTTTTAATGGAGGATTTTATGTGTGGTTTTCCGTTCTTCAGCACAAAATGTAATGATCCTTCCTGTGCATAACAAATGGTCACATTCCCTCAACGTGCTATTATCAGAACCTTGGCACAAGTTTGCTCATTTTCCCAGCTTCAACACTGTCCAGGAGCCATTTAGAGGGAAATAATGGCTCAGTCAATGAAGGGCTTGATAACCTGTTATTTTAATTGTAAACAACCTCTAGCAGGACTCTGATGAGAAACACGGAAATCTCGCAAATAAATGCATCCCCTAAATCAGACACAGGGCAGAGAGCGCGGCCAGAAAATGGCTGCCACACAACGGTTGCAGCAGGAGGTGGGGCCAGTCATAAAATGGCGGCCGCAGCTTGCCTTCAGTCACACAGAGAAGATCCTTGTGCTGCAACGGCAGTTGTTGTCAAAGCAATGTTTTTCAAAACCTGCACAGCCAATCAAAACCCAACAGCCAACTGAAAGCCTTGCTGGGCAAAAGCCCCATTTGGTTAGGCTGACCAGACGTCCCGCTTTTGGCAGGACAGTCCCACCTTAAAACAATTTGTCCCGGGTCCCGCAGGTTTTTTCAAGTGTCCCGGTTTTTGAAAGGCTGCTGCACTGCCTTCTGGGGCGCAAGGCAGTGGGGCAGTCTCCCGCGCGCATGGCCGCAGGAGCCCATGGCCTTCTGGGGCGCTCCTGAAACGGGAGCGCCCCAGAAGGCCGTGTGCTCCTGCGGCTGCGCGTGCGCGTGCCTACCCACCCATCCTGGTTCACAATTTGGTCCTTCTCACTTTCCAGAAACACCTGGCCGGTGCCAGAAAAGGTGTCAGTGGGTGCCATCCATCAGAGGCATGCCACCCCTCCCTCACTCCCTGCCGTCACTCCCCTTCCTTTGCATGCCAAACAACCCCTCCCCCTCCCTCTGCTAGGGTGGGTGGGCCATGTCCAGATGCTGGGCCCCCTCCCTCCCTTGCATGCCACCCCTCATTCCCTCCCCTCCCTCCCTCTCCTTCCCTTGCATGCCACCCCCTCCCTCTCCCTCCCCTCCGCTAGGGTGGGTGGACCATGTCCAGATGTCGGGCCACCTCCCCTTCCCTCCCGTGCATGCCACCCCTCCCACCCTCCCTTTCTCCCCTCCCACTCCCTTCACTAGGGTGGGTGGGCCATGTCCCGATTCTGGGTCCCTCCCCTCCCTTGCATGCCGCCCCTCCCTCCCTCCCTCCCTCCCTCCCTCCCCTAGGAAGCCAGCTTATGGGCACCACATTGGTGACCCCTGGCCTACATCCAGTGGTGTAGTGCCCAGGGGGTGGGGTGTCTTGCACTGGGCACACGCCAGTGTGGGGGCATGGTGGGGGCCAGTGGTGGGATTCAAATAATTTAACAACTGGTTGTTTATAAGCACCATTTTAATAACCATTTCTGCTGAAGTGGTGCGAACCTGGTGAATCTCACCCACTGGTAGGGGGGTTCAGGGCTAAGCGGGGACGGGCAGGGCGGGGGCGCAGGGGGCTCGGTTCCCCCTTGCTGCAGTTATGCCTACATCAGTAATTAATAAAATTAATGAGGTAACTTTGGCCACTTGGCCATCTTGTTATTACTTTTTCCCGCTTCCCCCAGATTTGTGGGGTCTCTTTTATAAGTAAGAAATGCTCCAGAAACCCCTTCATTTGAAGCAAAGCTGAAAAAACTGTCGGTAGCTTCCTGTGTCTGCTCACATCTTCCCGGCCTGCTCCCTTTTCTTCCTGTCCACCTCTTTTTGCAGTACAATCCACCTTACAGACACAAACACAGGACTCAGTTTCATGGTTTTATTTCGATTTTATTGGAAAAAGAAAGAACTTTTTTTTTTAGTACTTTAATTTGTAATTTTTTTTCCTCATGGATTTGGCAAAAAATAATAAATAAATTAAAAAAATAACCCAAAGGATCAGGAATCTGGCCGTAGCATCCCCCCCCCCACCGCCCGGAGACGGGTTCGAGTCCCTGCGCTGTGAGGTGTGTTCGAATCCTACCTCTTTGGGATGGGGTACGGCTTCCCTACGATGGGTGTGGCCCCCCCAAGGGGGCCTCATGAGATGGAAGACAAGGTGGTTTTGCTTGCTTTGCTTGCAATAAAGTTTCTCTCTCTTTTTTTTACAATAGGTTTTTTTTGACATTTTTTAAAACTTTGAGGTACAGCATCCACCAACATGCCCCCCCCCCCAACCTGGCTGCCCTCTTATCATCCCGCCCCTGAACCTCTGCGACCATGATTGAGCGTGGGATCACTGGTGGAGCGTGTGGGCTGAGACCTTTGCCCGATTTAGGCCACAATCCTATGAACACACAAACCACACTGCCCAAAATGGGACATACTTCCCAGCAGACCCAGTTAGGATTGCTCCCTTAGACTCTTTGACCTGCTTCCTACCCTATTCATTCCTCACTGCCAATTCATTCATTCATTCATTCATTCATTCATTCATTCATTCATTCATTCATTCATTCATTCATTCATTCATTCATTCTACTTTTCTCCTTTCTTCTGCCTGATCTCCATTATGAGTTAGACCGAGCTCTAACCTGGTGGTGCCAACCAGTTTCTTCGGGGAAGCTCACAGGCAGGGTGCAAGTCCATCAGAGATACACTGCTGCTGAACAGGGAAGCTCCACTCTTCATCGCTTTCCTGTCCTACGTGAGTTTGTCAAATCTTTTAAATCTGCCCAGATGAATGTCTGTTGCCAGATCTGGTGGCAAGGAATTCCACAGAAGAACCCTTGTACCCTCATACCCCTTGCTTATGTTACCCTATCTCATAGTCCACTCACACCGCTTTCCTAAGTTTCTATTGCTTTTGTCTATCCTGCTTCTTCCCTTCAACTGTCATTCCCTTCTCTGCTTCCTTTCTGCTAAGGCAACCAAATTTGAAAAAAACACAAAAACACCAACCCTCCATTTAGCATTAGTTTGATCTGAGGTGCTGAGCAGGTGGAATTAGCAGGTGGAATTAGGGTGGAGCAGCAGTGGCATAGTGGTTAAGAGCAGGTGTACTCTAATCTGGAGGAATTGGGTTTGATTCCCCACTCTGCCGCCTGAGCTGTGGAGGCTTATCTGGGAAATTCAGATCAGTCTGCGCACTCCAACTGGGTGACCTTGGGCTAGTCACAGCTCTTCGGAGCTCCCTCAGCCCCACCCTCCTCACAGGGTGTTTGCTGTGAGGGGGGAAGGGAAAGGAGATTGTAAGCCCCTTTGAGTCTCCTACAGGAGAGAAAGGGAGGATATAAATCTTAACTCTTCTTCCACTCCAGATCAAGAAAGGTATCAACTGGGAGGGCTTTCTAGCAAGTTGGCAAATCTACTGCATATTTTCAGATTGTATTTCATCTTAGTCTCTGCTTCATGGGGAAGGGAAGGGGGTGGGACTTTCTTTGTAAGAATGAACTGTGACTTTAGCAGTCCATGCAGAGGTTAAAGACTCACCGTATTAAGCTTTATCTACCACTGCGGAGGTTTCATGCTGACCTGTGGATCTCTTGCCTCCTCTGGAGCAGTTAAAGGTTTGGCGTTGCAGCCCAGTCAAAGGGGCACCCACCTAGGCTTGGGAAATACCTGAAGATTTGGGGGCAACGCCTGGGAAAGGCAGAGTTTGAGGAGAGGGGGTATGTGATGCCACAGAGGTTATCCTCCAAACTACCATTTCCATGAGGGACACTGATCTCTGGGCTCTGTGGATCGAGTGTCATCCTGGGAGAATGCCAGCTGCCACCTGGAGCTTGGTACCCTGCTCCTATTTCCCCCTGGCTTCTCTCTCCCATTTCTTTTTCTCCCTTCCCTGCTTTCCAGAGAGGGTATCTTTGCAAGGTTTGCCCTCCTGCTTCTCGCCTGCCTTTGAAACATTCCCCGCTTTTGACCAGTCTGCATCAGAACTTCCCCAAAACTGGCATGCAAGAACTAAAGAAGCGTAAACCCTTAAGCACAAAGGGAGGTGCATGCCACACAGGGGATCTCACTCTTTGAAATCTGCGCCCCCCCCCCAAGGGGGACTTTTTCCAGGGGTCACTCTGTATTTTGAACAGTGCGTGTGGCACCAGCCTGCAGGTTGGCTATTGGGCATCCCTTCTGTGGGCAAAAAGCAACTTGGGGTAGGAAAAAGAGGGGCAAATGGCCGAAGGGCAAAAGAATTGTGATTTACTCTTCTGTCCATATGACAGCCCTGATTGAAGAAGGATTTGGATTTATACCCCACCTTTCTCTCCTGTTAGAGGAGTCAAGGCGGCTTACAAACACCTTTCCCTTCCTCGTCCCACAGCAGACACCTGGAGAGGTAGCAGCGGTGGCATAGTGGTTAAGAGCAGGTGCACTCTTAATTTGGGGGACCGGGTTTGATTCCCCGCTCTGCCACTTGATCTGTGGAGGCTTATCTGGGGAACTAAGATTAGACTGTGCAGTCCCGCACACACCAGCTGGGTGACCTAGGGCTAGTCACAGATTTTCGGAGCTCTCTCAGCCCCACCCACCTCACAGGGTGTTTGTTGTGAGCAGGGAAGGGCAAGAAGATTGTAAGCCCCTTTGAGTCTCGTTACAGGAGAGAAAGGGGGATATAAATCCAAACTTTTCTTCTTCTAGGTGGGGCTGAGAGAGTTCAGAGAAAACTGTGACTGACCCAAGGACACCCAGCAGGACATAAGAAGGAGCAGAAGACAAATCCAATTCACCAGATAAGAGTCCACTGCTCTTAACCTCTAACTCCATTGCTTTTAGTCTTTGAACAAGAAATATAGGAGATCCTAACCCTGTGGCCTCTTATGAGCTTGTCACCACTTTTCCCTCACTGGAAATCTTGCCCGCTTAACGGATGCGCGACAGGCAAAGTTAAACAGGCAAGGCTTTCTTTGAATACTCTGTGCTGAAGAAAGCTACACCTGCTGGGCTTCTGCCTAATCCCGCAGTAGTTAAACGAGAGGGAAGGAACGGGCCTCTTGCCTTGCGTGGCTTGTGGCACGATGGGAAACATTGATCTTTTCCGGAGAGCAGGCGGGCCCTCTAAATCGGTTCTCTTCTCTGACGCCAGTAGCCCGGAAGCTTCTCACCTCTGGTCTAAATTTATCACCAAGTCGTGCACAAGAATAGCGAGGGTATCAGAGTAAGAACCACGCGCTCCATCAGAAATCACTCAACGCTCTTCCTTGTGGGGGAAAAAAAGAAGAACAATCAATTCCCTGCTCCCTCTCCCCCACCCTCCAGTTTTACAATACTGACATGGTGCATATTAATTAGTGGCTTGCACAAGTAGTTTGCAGGTGCAGACAAGGTGTAAAGTCTGTGTAAAGCCAGGGGAAGGTTTATCCCCTCCCCCTTACCTAGTTTTGGGGTTTGTTTTTAAAATCATTTGCAACACCCTCAGTACATAGATTGCACCCTGTTTATGCACATATGGCACAGAGCTTGCAGCTCCAAATCGTTGTGGCGTCATTAGGGTGGCCAAATCCGGATTTGGATTCCTGGAGATTTTGGGGGTGAAGTCTTGGGGAGGGTTGGAGTTTGGGGGCAGGGAGGGAGCTCAACAGGGTATAATATTATAGCGTCTACCCTCCAAAGCACCCCTCTTCTCCAAAGGAATGGATTCCTGTCATCTGGAGATCATTCTTAATTCCTCGAAATCTCCAGGTCCGACCTGGAGTTTGGCAACCCGAGAGACGCCTTTGTGTTCCCGAAAGAAATCTTCTCACACATCCCACCTAGCTAACAATGGCTTTCCACATGCTTTCCATAGAGCTTACACTCTGTTTCCACATGCTTGATGAATTGTTTACACCTGGTTCACAAAGAGCTCAAACTCTTTGCAATGCGCGCGCGCGCACACACACACTTTACAACTATTATACATCTGGCTTACATGTGCTCCACAAATCATTTACATTTTTTTGTGTTTTTTTGTGTTTTGTTTTTTTTTGCACATACTTTACATGGTGTGGTGATTTGGGAAAGACTTTGCACTCTGCTTACACATGCTTTAGGCAGAGTACGAACATTGCTTTTTTTTTTTCACACAATTTACATGGAGTTCACACCTTTGTTCCGCCTGTGCTTTACAATGGATTTGCATATGCTTTATAATGACTCCGCACTTTGTTTTTTTTTTCTCGGCATGCACTTTACACAGCGTTTACAAGTGCTTTACACAAAATTATGCCTCGTTTACATATAATTTATACACGGTTTGCAACTGTTTTAAACAATTCTTTTTTTTTCCTGTTTACATGGGCATTAAAAGTTTACATGTTTGCACACTGCGCAACACCTTCAAAAATGTGTTCTTGCGCTTCACACATAGACTGAGAATGTCTCGTCGTTTTATTTACTAACACCGGCAAAACTAAAACATCATCCTCAGTTAAATATACTAGCCAAGCTATGCTGTCCAGTACATCAAGGCATAAATAAAGAAAATTGTAATAAGCTTACTCCCAAATGACACCATGAGCGTGTTACTGGCTCATGAGTGTATGTATGTTTTCTATTAGTACTGACATGTATTACATGTGAATTTTCATGTGACTTACACATGGTGTACACATGGGTTGACACATGGTTTACACATATGCTTACACCAGGGGACTAGATGTGGCTTGCACCTTGTATTCACATGCGTGGCAGGTGACATACATACGATGCATTTGAGAATTATTTTTTGGAAGAGACTGATCAAGGCTGGCACTTGGCTTACATGAAATTGTCCAGGAAGTTAGATATCACACATAGCTACCGCATGCTTTGCTCCTGGTGTAACACCTGATTTAGTCATGGTTTCCTCATGCTTGGTACTATTTACTTATGATTTCCTTGGGAAGGTGAACACGGCTCCCTCGTGACTGGAAAGCGCCCTACTCATGTTTTACGCGTGGCTTACTCGAGGCTTGCAAACTGCTCGTCCACATCTGACGTCGGCACAAAAACAGAAACGTGCACGCCTATCCTCTGACCACCTATCGCTCCCGCGGTCATGCGTACACATGACCCAGTTCGCGTACACAGGTTGAGACTGTGACATGTTCATGGCACACTGTCAATACGGACACCTCCCTCCTGATAACGTGCAATTCTAAAGTATGCATGGGTCAAGCAGGACCATAAACTCATTGTCAGCTTCACATATAGGGTTGCCAACTCCAGATTTGGGGTAGATCCTGGGCGTGACGGCGTTTGGGAAGGAAGCATGGAAGTGCCCCTTGTCCACTCTCAAAGCCACCCTTTCCTCCAGAAAAACCAACCTCTATTGCCTGGAGACCAACTCTAAGTCCCGGGAGATCTCCAGGACATACCTGGAGCACAGGTGGGAGGCAGCCTATTCGCACCTATTCGGCAGAACCGGTTACTAAAATTTTCTCAGTTCGGAGAACTGGTTATTAATGATTAACTCCACTAGGAACAAGGGGGTAATCTCTGTCCCTGGGTACAACAAATCTCATCAAGTGGGGGATGCAAAATCGCCCCCCCCGGGCCCCCTGCGGCCCCCCTGCCCCCCATGGCACTCCCCATGTGTGTATGAACTGTATGAAATAATACAATATATAGTAATTCTATTTGGGGGGGGGGGATTGATATAAAGGCTGGGAAAGTATTATAGGTAAAGATTTTTCATTTTCTTTTTCCCCCTTGAAATTTATATTGGAAAGAGAAGAGTTTAAACTACTCTTTTAGATTAAGGATTTTGGATCTCTCCCTCTGTTAGTTTTCTTTCAAGTGGAATAGATAAAGTAGCTATAGGAATCTGAAGAGGAAGTAGAAAGTAGGGAGGGAGGGACATATGGGAAGGAGGGAGGCAATATAGGATGTTTTAGTTGGGGGGGGGTTGAGAGAGATAGACAATTAGATATGTTTGTAATATGTTAACAATTGTAAACAGTTTTTGGTTTCTCTCCTTACTTATGTTATTATTTAAAATCAATCAATATAATTTTATAAAAAAAGAAATAATACACTACCATACGGTATATTGCTTTTTTAATACTTTAAAGTGTCATTATTTGAATCTAGAGGCGGGGCTAAGGGGAACTGCACCTGCCCTGTGTCCTTGCCACAGCCACGCCCAGGAATGTCCCACCCCCAGAATGCCTGGCCACGCCCCCATCATGCCCCGCACAGCCCCATTGGCGCTACGCCACTGTTTGAATCCCATCACCATCGGAACCTGTTACTAAAATTTTCGAATCCCACCACTGACCTGGAGGTTGGCAACCCTGCTGAGGTAACCATAATACTAGTAACACGGAGAGTTCACGGCATGGCACATATCTGTTCCACTGCCCTTACTCCCCACGCAGCAGCTGTCTCCCTCAAAACAAATTCCCACGCGTAGTGGCAACGTTACTTAAGCCGATCTGCCGCTTTAGGATTGAAGCCGGTGGCAGCGGGAGCCAGCCTGAGACCGGTTGGAGGCTTTTATTTATTTATTTGTGGCGCCACTCTTCCAAAAAAAAGGGAGGGGGGGAGCCCATTTGCTGATGCATGTATGTATCCGACTGTACAGCCAACCTTCTCCCGAGGGCTCGGAATGGGTAGCGACGGCTTAAAAACCAATATAAAATCCTGTTAAAAATGCAGACTTGAAATCCCATCCAACAGCTGTGAACGTTGCATATATTAAAGAGCCTGATCCCCTACAGTGTTGAAGCCCATTCCTTTCTTCCCACCCCCACGTCCACCCTTAAACCCAGCCCCAATGACAAGCGCGAAGGAAAGACACTCCAGCTTTGGTGAGTCTCTAAGGGACAGATTCACAGCTTTGTGTGTTATCTCCTAGTTTTTTGCTCACCTTTGGATGACTCATAACGCGACGGATGACCTGCCTCTGTGGAAAAACACCGGGGCTTGAGGAATGTTCTGTTGCGGGTGTTGAGTACGTGACTCATTCATGTACACACACATTATGTCTTAATGTCACGTGTGTGAAAAGGGCACAAGGCTCAAAGAAAAGGGGGTCCTATAAGAAATGGGGTAGCTGTCCCTTTACATGCCTGTGTTTCTCAAATGTCATCAGTGCTTGCTCTGAGACAAGGCCTTCCCACCACTACAGCCCAAGGCTGGCAAAGCTAAACCTGCTGCATTTCTGTCTGGTGGTTTCTACAGAAAGACCTGAAGAATACTTTACATTCCTGGGGAAATAGCAGTGAAAATATTTCCCCACTCGAGGAGAACAAGCTCAGCAGAGGGAAGGAAGGGAGAAGGGTGACGGACGGGTGGGTTGGGAAATTCCCGGAGATTTGGGGGCAGAGAACTGACAGAGCAGAGTTTGAGACGATGGAACTCAGGAGGTCTGTGATGCCACAGAAGATACCCTCTAAACTACCATTTCCTTCAGGGAAACTGATCTTTGTAGTCTGGTCATCAAGTTCCGTCCTGGGAGAATACCACATACTACCTTGAGATTGAGAACTCTAATATACATGGAGGATGGATGGATGGATGGATGGATGGATGGATGGATGGATGGATGGATGGATGGATGGATGGATGGATGGATGGATGGAAGAAGGCTATGTCAACAGTGGAAGAATTTTTCATCGGTCTAAATTGCGCATATTTGCTAGCTTACTATGTTTTTTTCTGGGGAAAACCTGTAACAACGAATGGGCACCTTATAGATTGCTTCCAGTCATGGTCCATCAAGTTTTCCTTGTCTTCCCAATTCTACCTAGGAGCTCTCATCTCTGGCCCAGTACTTCCACCATGATACTCCTACAATACATGGGTGTCTCTTCCTACTTGCCTCATGGAAACGATTGGGACTAGACATACTGGCTATAGTGGTAGTTGTAGTAGAAACCATAGAGTTTTGGGGTGAGTCCCAGAGCACCCATGTGAGGTTGTGCCAGGAATGACATCATTGTGCAGCGACAAAGATCACTTGCAGTAAGCATCCGCCTTTCGCCATCTCAAGTCTTGTCTCACAGCCTCATTTATAGGCCTATATACAAGGATTCCTAATGTGGTAACTCTTCAGACTTTCAGTAATACTTCAGTCTACTATCTATTAATAATGTTTTATTTAGGGCAGGGGTGTCCAGCTCTGATGCTTCAGATGTTCATGGACTACAATTCCCACCAGCCACTGCTGGCATGGTCAATTGGCCATGCCAGCAGGGGCTGATGGGAATTGTAGTCCACAAACATCTGAAGCACCAGAGCTGGACACCCCTGATTTAGGGAGTTGGGGGCTTGTTTGCCGAAGTTATTGGCGTTATACTAGGCTAGGGGAAGATTAAACTGTGAAATGTTCCTGCCCTCGTGTTTACAGCTACTACAGTTAAGCTTCAAACCCAGCCTTGGCTGTCATTTTGGGTTTAATGGAGGACATCACTGTTACCTGTTTGCTTGGTGATGAATCTAGAGGCATTGTTGGGGGAAACACTTTTAAAATAGATTTTCCACATTTTATTTTCCGTTTAGAGCCTTGGAGAACTGTCTGTGAGATTCACCTCTTTCTACCTTCTCTGCGCGGTCAACATTTAAGACAACATACTCCTTGAAACACAGAATGTCTTTGCTTAATAAATGCCATCGATATGATACAGTATGTGTATCTTCAGCAAAAACAAACCGACGGATGCTTAACTCAACTTCCCCCCTCCCCCACTCCTCCCTGCTTCTAACCGCAAAAGATGATGGCCCAGCAAAAACACAAAGATTATCTCAAAGTATGAAGAAAGCCCTGAGATCATTGGATTCTAGTTTTCGTTCACAGACTTGGCAACAAATGCCTCATCCCGACTTTCTAAACCCAATGCTGTCTCCAGGGCTTACCTTTCTTATCCCTAATCAAAGTAACAGGTTGGCTTCAAAGGTCACGGCTTAACCTGCTGGGTTCAGGTGGCACAGCAAACATCGTACTAGGATGCAAGGGAGGTGAGTTACCCCACACCCCCATCTTTACCTCTTGGCCTTCTTTCCTCTACCTAATAAGGAACTAATAAAGACATTTCACTCATGACATTAAGAACGAAGAAGAAGAAGAAGAAGAGTTTGGATTTATATCCCCCCTTTCTCTCCTGTAGGAGACTCAAAGGGGCTTACAATCTCCTTGCCCTTCCCCACTCACAACAAACACCCTGTGAGGTGGGTGGGGCTGAGAGAGCTCCGTAGAGCTGTGACTAGCCCAAGGTCACCCAGCTGGTGTGTGTGGGAGTGTACAGGCTAATCTGAATTCCCTAGATAAGCCTCCACAACTCAAGCGGCAGAGCTGGGAATCAAACCCGGTTCCTCCAGATCAGAGTGCACCTGCCCTTAGCCACTACGCCACTGCTGCTCGAGTGTATTTCCCCCAGTTCTGTCCCTCTACTATTCTGGCACAAGGTTGCTAATTTCCAGGTGGGGCCTGGAGATCTCCCAAACTAAGAGAATATTTTCCCTGGAGAAAATGGCTGCTTTGGAGGATGGGCCCCATAGCATCACATTTAGCTGGGCTCCACCCTCAAAAGGAATTTCCCAACCTAGAGCTGGCAGCTCTATTCTGACGTGACCAATTCCTCTTTGGACTGAATCTTGTTTTAAATTGCCAGTCTTTGGCCAATTCCACACTAGTTAAATCACCCAAATCCAATTTTGTTTATTTTCCGGCTTCCCTCCAGCATCAAGGAGCACACATGCCCCTCCGCTTTTTTGTGATCTTTCTCAAATCTCCTTTGCTGAGAAGGTTTGGGAAAGAAGCATTTAAGTCTGGATGGCTGCTGTGGTTGGGAAATTTTAGATTTTCTGCCCATGTGTTAGCCATTTTCCCTGACCCTCTCCCTGTATCAACCATTTCCTCTGCCTGCCAATCGGGGAGGGGGCATTTTTTTTTTAAAAAAAAGGCAATTGACTGTAATTATATTACAATAATATGTATATCCAATTCTCTGAATTCCCAGCTTGCATTTTTTTAAAAGTAATTATCTAGTCCCTTTTGTTTTTTTAAAAAAAGTATCTAGGTCCTTCAGTTGTTTTAAAGTAAATCTCTAGTCATTTTTTTGTTTTTTAAAGTAAGTCTCTAGTTCCTTTCATATTTTTTTTAAAAAGTAAGTCTCTAAGCCTTTTCATTCATAGAGGTGTAAGTAGAAAGGCACTTCTCCACAATGGAAGAGGGTAGAGGCTCAACTTTAAAAAAAGAAAGAAACCTAATGAATGTGTTGTTAAGATGTTACATGATATTTAATTGCTGATTTTTTTAAAAAAGAAAAAGCTCTGGGGACCTGGGGGAGAGAGGGTGGCCACTGCCATGGATTGCAGCAAGAAAATTGCAGGGAAACAAGCTATCTGGAATCCCTGTGGCAGCTTTGCCATATTGCTGGTGGCAGAAGCAACAAGGAAACCACACAAGCCTGTCTCCTGTGGAAACCACCTTTGTCACCACTCCCTAGCCAGCACCCCAACTTTTCTGTTGGTTGCAGTTTTTAGTATAAACTTGTCTGCCTGAAGGATGTATGTATGAAGTGAGCTCTGACACAGGAAAGGATATGCTGGAATTAATTTTGAGCATCTTTAAAGGAGTTGAATTTAATGCTACTGACTAATGCGGCAATCCACTGGACTTTTAATTTGGAGATTATCTTTAAAAATGTTTAGAACTGGCAGTCTGCACCTGTTTTATTTTATGCTTCTGTTTTTTTTTCTCTCCATCTTTGTCACTAATGCATGTTTGTAAGTTATTTATTGTGTTTTTAGCTAACTAGCCTGACCTCGTCAGACCTCAGAAGCTAAGCAGGGTCAGTCCTGGCTAGTATTTGGATGGGACTGCCAAGGAAGAGCAGGGGCATGATGCGGAGTCGGGCAACGGCAAACCACCACCGAACATCTCTTGCATTGAAAACCCTGCAGGCGTGCCATAGGCCAGCTGCGACTTGATGGCAGCCCCCCCCCCAAACCCCGTACATAGTCCAATTCCTCATTTTATCCTTCCAGCAACCCTTTCAGGTAGGTTACATTTCAATCCTGTGCAAAATACTTTACACTAAGACCACTGATTTTTCTATGGGGCTATCAAGAAGAGACTTTTTGATAGAGAGTTTCAACAGATGCTAGAGGAAGCTAATAAAACCTGTTCCCCGATCTCTCTGGGAATACCCGTGGATGGATTAATTGTAGCCCAGTACCTTTATCTCCTGGTTGAGGCCCAGTGGCGTAGAGCAATCACCTTAGCTTGGTGTAATGCCCTGCCTTCTGCCTTTAGCCTTGGCGCCACCTTGGAATTCCACGTAAAGAAAGGAAATGCCCGTGTGGCATGGGTTCTGTGGAAACAGTATCTCATATGCTGTTGAATTGTCCTTTTTATGAGATAGATAGGACGAAGCACATAATCCCCTTCCTGCATGGAAGTGAAGGCATTACAGATAAACAGAAGGTTATATATCTTTTAAACAGCCACAACTACGAGCTGTTGGAAGCGGTGGCTAAATTTTTTAATGGTGTTTTTTTAACTCGTCAGAAGTTATAAAGGCCGTTATTATCTTGCAATGTTAATGTTAAACTATTTATATGCCATTAAAGGTATCCGAAATCGAATCGACCACTGATTTTAATAGGCTAGAATCACTGTGCATAGGATTGCACCATTCGTCTGAGAGCTTGACTACCCACAAGCCAGTCAAGAGAATTTCATGGCAGAACTTGAACTCATCTCCCCAGTTCCACTTGAACAATCCAATTGCTACATCACACCGGCTGCAAGGCAAAACAACCCTGACGTGACCAAAGCATGACTGCATAAAATTGTGCTTTTCTGTAGTGTTTTCCTGATGTGCTCCTCTGCATTGGTAAAACACTGCACAAAAGGAATCTTAACACAACCACATCTAGTCTCCCTTCCTCACTGTTTTTTATCCCCTTGGCGGTGTTTTTTCAATGTGCACTCACTGATCAGGAAAACACAGAGGAAAATGCATAGAATCTGAAGGAACTAAACTTCGCAGCAAACTCCGCATACAAATACATTCACTTAATCCTGGAAACGAATCCAAGCAATTCAAAACTCCAAAATCCAGGACGAAATTTGGGTGATGAGGATTAAGTATGCTGTTTATATATCACCCAAATCTGTCATTCAAAAGCAAAGTCTGCATGGCGGAGCCTTTTTGGAAACTCACAAGTCGAGGGAGCCCCCATAATGTACGGCTCAGACGATGCCTCGAGTTCTTTTTGCTATGATTTTTTGAACTGGGGCAGGGGCTGCAATGCAGAAAAAGAGAGAGAAGCAGAAATATAGGCCTTGCTCTGTACTTTAGTTAAGGCCACCAATTAGGGCCACACCTGTAGAAAATGGTGCCCAGGGCAAGTACTATGTCTCACCTGTCCTGCCCCCAAACTCTATAGCCCCTTCCGCACCGGCAGAATAAGGCACTTTCAATCCACTTTCAAAGCACTTTGCAGCTGGATTTTACTGTGCGAAGTAGCAAAATCCCCTTGCAAACAATTGCGAAAGTGGATTGAAAGTGCATCATTCTGCACGTGCAGAAGGGGCTATGTGAAGTTCAGGAGCAGGGCTCACCTGTTTGATGCTGGACCTTTAAACTGAGCATGGAACTGAACACTGGGTATGTCCGGCTCTAGTTTTATACTACTAACTCTGATCTCTCCCCCCTCGCCAGGCTCCACCTCACTGGAGGTGAAGTTCGGTTGTGGAGCCAACAGTATAAAGCTGGTGCCACTCTGACTGAGTCCTCCGTTCAATGGTGGGCTCGGCATGGCTGAGTTGAGCTTTAAACTGCAGGCTGGAAGCAAGGAGCCTGCAGTTTGAAACTGAGCCCAGCCAAGCTGAGCCCAGCGTTGAATAGGTGCCGAGGCATAGCTAGAGAAAATGGAGCCCAGTGCAAAATCTGAGTTTTGTCCCCCTCCCCCGGTTCGTATTTTGTATTTTTTAGTTTTTTTCCCAGTTTTTGGCCTGCAGGGGGCGCAGATTTTAGGCTAGCAGCACCAAAATTTCAGGGTATCTTTAGGAGACTCTCCTGATGATATCACACAGGTTTGGTGAGGTTTGGTTCAGGGGGTCCGAAGTTATGGACTCCCAAAGGGGGTGCCCCATCCCCCATTGTTTCCAATGGGAGCTAATAGGAGATGGCGGTGACATCTTTGAGGGTCCATAACTTTGGACCCCCTGAACCACACTTTACCAAACTTGGGTGGTATCATCAGGAGAGTCACCTAAAGATACCCTGAAATTTTGGTGCTGCTAGCCTAAAAACTGCACCCTCTGCAGGCCACAAAGTGAAAAAAACACTAAAAATACAAAAAACACAAACCTGAATTTTTGTGCCTGCCCCCTCCCCAAACACGTGCCCGGTGCAGTGCGCACCCCCTGACCCCCTTGTAGCTTCGCCTCTGAATAGGTGTGCTCAAGCATGTGCCATTTTTTCTTTTTTCTTTATGTTTTGAGGGAGGTGTCTTTGAAACTATGACGACTCAAAATATGGGCCGAGATTCTTGTATCATGTAGCTTCAAAGACACCTCCCTCAAAACAAAAAACAACAAAAAAGAAAAAATGACACATGCGCCAAATTAGCAGTCAAAACTAACTTTATTCATGTACTTTTTACATGGAAATGGCAGGTGGATGAGATGCAAGCAGAGGAAAATGGTGGGTGGCACGTAAAATTACAAGCGGGACAAAATGGTGGGTGCGAGCTGCAGTGAAAATGAAGTTAAGAGTTTTTAAATTGGGAAGGAAAAATAAGACATTTCCTGCTCGGCACAGCAAACAAGAAATGTCTTGACCCGTCTTGGGGAAAAACGATCACTAGTTTAACGTTTTCACAAAAACCTGGGTTGAGCAGAAATAAAACATCCTGAAAACGTCTTTGGGGAAAAGCTGTGCAAACTTCGTCTGCAAAACGCTTCTTTTAACACCCTCAAGCAGTGGTGGGATCCAAAATTTTTAGTAACAGGTTCCCATGGTGGTGGGATTCAAACAATGGCATAGCGCTAATGGGGCTGGGCGGGGCATGACGGGGGCGTGGCTGGGCATTCTGGGGGTGGGGCATTGCTGGGCGGGGCTGTGGCAAGGACACAGCCACTGCGCCGGTCGTTGGGTGGGAAATGAATGCACGCAGGCACAGGCTGCCACGCATGCTGGTGCACCTCCTGCTAGACTGCTTCAAGTTCTGCGCGCTACTGCTGAGAAGAGGGGCGTAACTAAGGCAAAAATCACGTGGCAAAATCACCAATTAGTAACCCCCTCTCGGCACACACAAATAATTAGTAACCTACTCTCGGAACCTGTGAGAACCTGCTGGATCCCACCTCTGCCCTCAAGACGTTTTATTTGTGCGGTGCAGGAAGGACCATTGTCTAAATGGAAGAGGATTCTGAATCCAAGGATTAATCAAGGGGCTTGTTTCTTTTACCATTCTACTCCTTGTTCCACTACCAAGCAAATTACTTCCTGCACAGCTACCAGGCAAAACAGTTCAAAACCCATTTGGTTTCCTAGAACAGAGCTCAGCAAAGTCATCCTCAGTTGGTAGCTGCAAGTCATGAAATCCATTAAAATTAAAATCTTGCATTACAACTACAGACTCGAATCCGGCTGAAGTGATTTGTAAATTGCACTGCTCAGATGCTGATCCTGTGACATATTTGCTGTCTGTTGTAAACCTCTATGCCTGAGGGACACATGGTTATTTGCTCAGAGCGCATATTCAGTGCTGTAACCCTATGAATGGCCTTATGTCTGCTCTTCTGCTGCCAATCCTCACTGCTCCCTTATCCTGGACTTTGCCCCCATCCCAGACATGCAAACCTTTCCAGGACTGGGAAGTACTGGAAGGAACGCACATTGAATACTGACTCTGCAACAAATATTAAATAGCAATAGCTGTTGATATGGATGGACAGAAACTGATGGATGGAACCGATTTGGACATGCTGCAGCACAGGCTGGGAGAGAGGAGGAGGGGCCACCTTGCCCTCAATGAAGGAATAATTTCGGGTGGGATACCATTCAGGACTTTCCAGAATGACCAAGAGTCAGCATAGGGTCCAAGTCCGAGGCGCAGTCCTGCCCAAACCCCATGAAAATGGATGGAAGCTGGGCAACGTAACGATGGAAACTGAGTTTTTATTTTTTTTTTAATGTTGCCTTTCTAGCCAATCAGGATCCACAAGTGGAGAACATTAAAAACATGACAACACTTGAGCAACTAAAAATACTGTCAACATTACTGAAATATTAGAAGACATTCTAAGCCTGGAAACCAAGTCCTGGTGCTGAAACCAAGACATAGGACTTTTGCGAGAAGCAAAGTGGCACTGGTGGGCCACTGCGAGTAGCAGAGAGCTGGACTAGATGGACTCTGGTCTGATCCAGCTGGCTTCTTCTTATGTTCTTATGTTCTTATGAGTTAAGCAAGCAGAGCTTATCAGTGTTATAAATGTGATTCTGGGGTACTAATTAATCTAATAAACCTAGAAGTTGTCACTATGAGGTCTGCATATGATCTAGGTTCTGACTAGCTTATTCTGATATTCATTATTGTTTGGAGGCTTTTTGCTGCATTTGATTGTATTCCAATCTACTTAATGTTGTTATGGTTCAATGTAAGTAAACAATGATAATTTTTGCACTCCGTCGGGAGGCCTCTTTAACATTAGTTGTAGCCCTTTTTGGTACAATTTTGTCTTTTGTTGGCCGAAACCAAGACCTAAGCACAAGCTGGAAGTCACCTGGGAAGGACCCTACAAGATCATCAGTCAAGTTTCTAGAGTGATCTACGGGGTAGATGTGGACCCAGAGAGAGGGAAGTCTAAACTATACCATGTAAATATTCTTAAGCTGCACTGTGATCGAAATGATTTGGCCTTTATGACCACCAAAGGAACATAGAATGAACTGGAATTAGTTGGTTGGGGAAAAATAACAAAGGAAGCATTGTAAATTTAGGGGATTTAAAACCAACCCTGATCAAGGATTAGAAATGACAAGTGGCCCATCTAGACTGGCTCCTTGTTTTTGGTGGACTACGAGGCCATTTTTTTCTGATGTCCCTGGAAGAACTGACTTAGCTCTGCACACAAACTGATATGGGCTGTTTGCAAACCAACAGCATTCCCACCTTCCCATATTAAAAACACATAGACACCCCCAGAAGGAGAGTCAGTAACCATTATTGCAAGTATGGCAGATGAAAAACAAAACAAAACTCTACACCTGCTGGTGAAAGGCACCGAGAGAGGAAGTCAGACAAATCTCCAAAGTTTTGGTGCCACAACTGAAAATACCCTTTCTTAAGTTGCTGTCCTTTGCTGAAATCTATGAAGCTGCTGCACACTCGGGTACATGCCCTGGTTGACTGCAAGGCACTCCATGCAAGGCTGCTCTTAAAAACGTTCTGAGACTTTAACGGGTGCAGAGTTCGGCAGTCATTATGTTAATTGGAGTGGGTCATCTGGAGCACTCCTGGCCCATCAAGACTGGCGCCTCGTTTGTTTCTGGGTACAGTACAAGGTGATGGATTTGACCTTCAAAGCCATATATGGTTTGGGACCAGCATTCCTGAAGGACAACCTACTTCCACTATGAACCCTCCTGACTTTTAACGGCAGTCACCTTCAGACTGCAGTTCATCTTTCATCTTCACCTTACTTTGGATGTTGTCAGGGGTCTGCAACCTGCGGCTCTCCAGATGTTCATGGACTACAATTGGCCATGCTGGCAGGTTGCAGACCCCTAATTTAAACAGAGGGGGGGATGGCCAACAATCAGGAGTGATCGTGTCTTCCTGCATGGCAGGAGGTTGGACTCAATGGTCATTGTGGTCCTTTCCAATTCTATGATTCTATGAGTATAGGTCACCCAGCAGGCTTCATGTGGAGCAGCAGGGAAACAAATGCTGTTCACTATCTAAGAGTTTGCTACTTATGTGGAGGAGTGGGGGAACAAAGGCCATTTCTGCATGGCCATGCTGGGGGTTGGGTCGGCATACATGACGCCGACCCAACCCCCCTGGGACCGTTCGCACAAACGGTCCCGGTAACGAGCGGGAAGACGGCGCCGCAAAGCGCCGTCGCTCGATCGACGTATCTTCCCTGCGACCGTCCGGCGTGTCGCCGAGGCCAGGGGCACGCCCCCCTGCCCTGCGCAACCGCTCCGGAGTCGCAGGGCAGGGGGGCGTGTCCCCAGGCCTCAGCGACGCGCCGGACAGTCGCAGGGAAGGTAGGTTGATTGGGCAAAGGGGGGAGGGATGGCACCTTCCAGCCGCTGCCGTGCAAACGGCAGCAGCTGGAAGCTGCTGTTTTCCAACAACCTCGCTCGGGAAGCGAGCTGGGAAAACAACGGCTTTGCGCCGCTGGGGAGGCACGAGGGCGGTGCGGCTGCAAAGCAGCTGCGCCCCCCCCATGCGAACAGCTCCCTGTGGACGGTGTTTTTGCTGTCCCCAGGGCGCTGTATTTGGCCCGTGCGGAAAAGGCCAAACCCTATTCTCCAGATTATAGTCTTCCACTCCTAACTACTACATTATGCAAGCACCTTGGCAATCCTTATGAGGGTAGAAAAATTGGATATTATATTTGCAAAAATATTTGTTTTAAACAGAATGACTCACAGCTGGCCAGGTTCTCTGGGTGGAATTACAGCAACCTCTGGCTCATTCCTTTTTCACTGTCTTTGCAAATTACTAATAACACTCCTGGCTTAATCTATTGAAAAGCTCAAATCTACTTGTGAATTATGTCTAGGTGCCATAATTTAGATGCTGGAAGGAGCGACTGTGGCAACTTAGCAAGGTCAGCAAACTACTGGCAGGAAAGACTGATAATGAAAGTCCTGGAGTAGATGTAGATGATTATTTCCATGATGGAATGAGGTTGACTTCCCCACGGCCTTATCTTTTTGCAACTCTGTAGATGTAATGGAAGAAGGAAGGATCTTGCTACACAGGAGTAACAGTTCATTCATGGCACTTTTAAAATCCCCAACGGCAGCCTCTCCTATTGACGCCTTGGCAATTAACCATGGTGGTGAAATTGACTAGATGGGAAAAGAGCCACAGTGTCGTCAATTTCATTTCTAAAGGACAACCATTTAAACAAAACAAACTTTCGAAAGGGCTGCTTGTGTGCTTAAGTAGTCATGCACCTAACATGTATTTAACAAATGAATGCCCGATCTCTGTGCCTATTTTTTTTTAAAAAAATACAATTATTCCAGGTGTGACTGGGATGGGTATGGGAAAAGATGCCACTCAACACCAGCATTAAGCCAGTGGGTACTCAAGCCAATCACAGCACAATGCACGGACAGACAGACAGACAGCAGTGCTTTGGGCTGAGGTGAACAGAAATCCTTTTGCTCAGCATTTCATGAACCATTGCTGCAGGTGTCTCCAACCTTTTTGACTCCGTGGGAACCTTCCGAATTTTGGCAGAGTATGGTGGGCATAGCCCCAAAATGACTGCCATGAAATGGTTGCTCCCGAAGGCAGAGCAAGCCACAAAATGGCTGCCACAGCTTACTTTGTCACACGACAAAAATCCTTGTGCTGGGGTGACAGCGGATGTCAAAGCAACATCATTTAAAAAAATCTGCCCAGCCAGTCAGAGGCCTTATGGGGAAAAAGCCCCCCTGTCCCGACTCACTTTCTAAAAACACTTGTTGGGCGCCAGGAAAGCTGCCAGAAGGCATTTTGGTACCCATGGACCATGTTGGACTTATGCATTACAGGAATGGACAAAAGTAGGTTGGACGAAACACTGTGTGACATGACACACACACAAAGTATGGGTCTGAAGGCAACCACAGCTAAACGGCAGCACCTCCAGATCTGCGAGAAAGCCTGTACCGAGCCTGGAACTCTGCACCAGAAGCCAAACAAGCCTAGAAGCAGCTCCTGCTTCTGTTAAGTTTGCAATGAAAAAAAAATCAGCTAGAATGCCCATTTGTATTACAAATGCCCGCCACTTTCTCCTTTGCAACTTCTAGTTCAAATGCTTTTGGCAGGCAATCCAGAACCATGAATCTTTGCAATGCCTTCTTGCTGCACAGAATGTGGTTTGAATACTATTAGTCCCTAGCTTTTCCTAGACTCAGTTCTTCCACTGACTGCTGATCTTCAAGCCCGCCTGCTCCAATACCAGTAACCTTGAGAAGGTAAGCTACTTGAAAGGTAAAAGTTTGGAACAGAATCTAGAGGCAGATGGAAGAGGGAACAGCAATGCTTTCATGCTGCTGATAACCATGCCTAGTTCTTTCCAGACCTGGAGGGGTTTTGCAGCTATTGCACAAGCAACATTTTTGACGATAATCAGGGTTCCATACGAAAAGAGGACAAACTCCACGGAGGAAACTGAAATTCTGCACCAAAACACCCATTTCTGCAACCCGGATATTTTGTGCATTTTAAACTCGTTTGTTTTACCATTAATTCTTCTTCCTCTAGTCACGGGGAGTTATTTAGGTCATGGAAGTCCTGTGGAAATCTTTGGCTTTGGAGATTCCAGCAGCATTGCATGCAAACTTTCAAACATCTTGCCCTGACCATAAGGACTAGAAGCTTGCTCTAAACAACAACCACCACAACAAAAAAGCTAAGTTTTTCAGAAAGCTGAATTCAGCACAATTGTAACATACACACACCTGCATAGGGTAGTGGATTCTTCGTACTTAAAATTCCAAACAAGTTCATGTAAATCCTGTGCCAGGAAAAGCTGCAATACATGTGGAAATTGAGCAAATTGCTAGGCATTTGCATATTTTTTGCATAATTTAGACTGGAAACAGAAATTACTTTCAGGAGAGTCAAAAAGTGGGCCAAGACAGACTTTACTTCCAATGGTGTGCTCACGCGTTTTGTCCCATGATTGATTGTTTTGCAAGTTTGGAAGAGTGCAACTGTATATTCCTGCCCCATAGTTATTACCATCCTGATCTGGATCCCCCAGGGTCGTCCAATCTTGGTAGCTAAGCATGGTCAGCCCTGATCATTACTTGGATGGGAGACCACCAAGGAATCAAGGTTCAATGTACTGTCGAAGGCTTTCACGGCCGGAATCACTGGGGCGTTGTGTGGTTTCCGGGCTGCATGGCCAAGTTCTAGTAGCATTTTCTCCTGATGTTTCTCCTGCATCTGTGGCTGGCATCTTCAGAGGATCTTCACAGATCTTCTGAAGATGCCAGCCACAGATGCAGGTAAAACGTCAGGAGAAAATGCTACTGGAACATGGCCGTACAGCCGGAAACCACACACAACCCGGAAATCCAGGTTCACTTACACAGAGGGAAGCAACGCCAAACTACCACTGAAGTATCTTGCTTTGAAAATACTACGGGGTCATTGGAAGTCAGCTGAGACTTGCCGGCAAAATATATGAAACAGCAATCCTTCACAGTCTTCTTGCTTTCTCACAGTGCTATCCTAAGGAGAGCTACACCCTTCTAAGTCCATGAATGGGATCAGGCTTAGAAGAATGCAAGTTTGCTTAGGATGGCACTATCAGTAATGTGTATACATGGGTCTGCAACCTGCGGCTCTCCAGATGTTCATGGACTACAATTCCCATCAGCCTCTGCCAGCATGGCCAATTGGGCAAAACGATTTCCTCAGTTCTTTTCTTTCATTCGGTCTGATTATCCATCTGTGCTGCGTTCCACAGCTCCTTAATTCTGTTTATAGCTGGGAGAATTTCTAAAATCAATTCTGGAATTGGAGCATGTGCAGTGTGCCACAGCTTTCGACGGCTTCAGTTCATTTGTGCGTTGGGGATACACGGGCAGCCTGCGATCATCACATAGCAGGATTCTTTTTGTGCAGTGTTTCACTGATGTGCAGGTATGCCGACTCCAAATAACAGAGAGAGGGAAAAAATCTCGACATAACCCTGCAGATAAACACCTCAAGGTAGCTCTCGTCTCGGGAAAGGGCTTTTAACATTTGTTGTGGATATGCTGGTAATCCAGAGAAGAAAAATGATGCAAATAGCAGCACTCTGCACTGTACCAAATTTGGAAATTAAAAGAAGCAGCAGAATCTATGGAATAATCTTCATCACCAGTTCTACTATGAAAATCACAACAGAACTCAAAAATCTGGGGAGGAATTTGGAAAAGGACCGTTTCAGAAGCAGTCTCATTCATGATATAGCAGCAGAACCTAATTTTCAAGCCACAGTTTTATCAAGTCAGAGTTTTTCTAGTCTCTTTAGTTAAGACAACACATTTGAAATTAGGGTTGCCAACTTCAGAATGGAAAATTCCTGGAGATTTGGAGACGGTTCCCGGGGAACAGGAGGAAGCTCAGTGGGATGTGATGCCACTGTCGGACTTCAACTTTTCCTGGACACAAAGGGAAGTCTTAGAGTATACCACAAAGTCCACCTTCCAAAGCTGCTATTTCCTCCAGGGCAACCAATCTCTGTTGTCCAGAGATAAATGGTAGTGTTGTGAAAACCCCAAGCTTTACCCAGAGATTGGCAACTTTAACTGGAAGACCCTCATACTTGTGGGGCTTCCTCCCGTTATGTCCCCCCAAGATTTTAATTCCCAAAATCTGGCTGAAGAGAAGTCCAATTATTCTCAGTCAATGCCAGGGCCTTTTCAGCTGTAGCCCCAGCTGAGGAAACTCTTTATCTGAGCACCAGGTTCTGCATGACAAGGATGTTATTCCAGGCACGTGATTGAGGACTTTTAGCTCTTCTATTACAACCAGTGGTGGGATTCAGCCGGTTCGCACCACTTCGGCAGAACCGGTTGTTAAAACAGTGCTTGTAAACAACCAGTTGTTAAATTATTTGAATCCCACCACCGGAACCGGTTGTTAAATTATTTGAATCCCACCACTGATTACAACCAACCACCAATCACCTGTAAGCCCCTCCTTCTTCTATATGTTCTCTTCGGTCCCCCTCCTCAGTTGGTTGGGGAGGGTTTGTTATCCCCAGGAGCAGGGTGCTATCATTCGCATTTTATGGATTTTAGTCTATTATAACTGTTTCTGTTTTTCAATGTATTTGATTTGTTGTTACCCACTTCCAGCCCCATTGTACTTGGGGCGGTGGGGGGGGGGGAGGAGTGGGATATAAATCTGAAATATAAAGAAATAAATATAAAGAGTAGTTGTTCCACATATCAGAGGGAGAACCGTTTTGTATATAGGGAACTGTTGAATGCATGCCACTAATGATGTAAAGGCCTTGGGAGCGATTTACAGTGCAGTTGGAATCAGAATTATGCCCCTTTAAACTAGTCTGGCTTCAATGGATTTAGCAGAGCACCGCTCTGTTTTGGATTGCACTTTATGTGTTCGGAATTTCATGCTATCAGTCCAAACACTTTCCCCTTACCCACTGGTTGTGCAATATGCAGTTCCACTCTCAAATGACACAAAAACCTGCATAACCTGTTCACCAAAAGCAAAACCACCGTGAGCACACACATAGGCTCATTCCGCACACGCAGAATAATGCACTTTCAAACTGCTTTCAGTGCTCTTTGAAGCTGTGCGGAATAGCAAAATCCACTTGCAAACAGTTGTGAAAGTGGTTTGAAAACGCATTATTTTGCGTGTGCGGAAGGGGCCATAGCAACACTGGAAATAAAACCCAAGTCATCGTCTTCCTCCAGCTTTATTATCCTAGCTGTGGAGAAGAGCAAGATATTTGGCAGGGAACGGAAAACCCTACTGTAAACACAGAAAGTCTTCTTGGACCAGAGATATCATCAGAGATCAGCCACTCGTTTTAAAACTCTCTTGGCAGTGGCAGGGGCTGGCAATATTTTCTTTCGAATGGAAGCTCAGAATGCTAAAACTTGCCCCCACCATCAAATTCTGGGCTCCTGGGTGGGGCAGGGGGTACAATCGCAGAAGCGCAGAACACAGCAAACCCTGGTTATCACGCTATCCGACCGAGAAGTCAGATTACGACCAGCTATATCTTTTCAAAAGGCCTGAACGGCCATTTTTTGCTTCTCTGACCCAAGAAGCCCTTTGGGGCAACCTGAAATCTGTCTGGCACCTAACAAGAGCTAACCTAAATTATGATTGCATAAAACCACCTGCACTCCATTGTAAACAGACCCCAGATTGGGCTTCCACCTTTATGCACTGAAAGGTCTTTTTCAACCCTTTCCCTCCAACTTAATTATTTTTAAAATGTTAATACTGAAAGTCCAGCCCAAAGAAGAGTTCTGGAGGATTTGAAAGCTTTAGATCAGTACTTCACGAAACGTTGGTTGATCCCAATCCAAAGGATCACCCTCCTTATCGGGTTTGGATTTTGAAGTCAGGGGTTTCTAAGGTGCAATGAAGAACAATAACTTTAGAATATTACTTTGTGTACAAAAAAAGCGAAGAAGAAGAAGAAGAAGAAGAGAGAGAGAGAGACAGACGCGTAAACAAGGAAAATTTCAAGTGTGCAATCCTTTCCTTCAACAAATATAAAGAGAGCAGTTATAAATGGGGGGACAATGGAAATTCTCACCACTAGGGAAATCACTGGGAAAGGGGTTTTTGTGAAAGTGCAAACGAATGTCATTGATTTAAGGAGCTGGCGGATGTCCCATGTAATGATTTTTTGAGAGGAAAAATGTAATCCCGACCAATAAAGAACAGCCGGAGTATAAAGCAAGAACAATTCCCCAGCTAGCTCAAAATAAGACGGCGCCGTTGTGAGCAGGGATGCCGGGTTGCAACTCGGAGACTCCCCCGGCACTTTTACACTCAACGCTGCTTGATACAACAAACAGTGTGATGGGTTCTCCCCGTCTTCCTCGCTTCGGCCTATATATAGACATCAAAAAGTTACCTGGTGACCTTCTTATCCCTCATGTTTTAAGGAGTAGGTACGCCATGCCTTAAAAACTGAGCAAACTCAATTCATTGACACGCCAGTTCTTCCGAGGACTCCGAAGTGGTGTTGCGTTGACGGGCCACGGGTTCAAGTCTCAGAGCCGGCCTTCAGGGCAGTCCTTGCGGCGTAAGCGTAAATCAAGCCAGGCTTTCTCATACTGCCAATTTTTTTTTAATAAAAAGAGATGCATTCGGTGACTTGGCCGCATGGCTGGGCCGACTGCTTTTCCGATCTCACTTCCGCGTTTCCCAGTCCAAGCCGTGTGTCGAATCTGATGGCGCAAATCCATTCGAAGGACCTGGGGAAATAATTCCATTTGCACAGGAGGTTCCTAGCCCAGCCCAAAATAAGTGAAAAGGTAAGCCCACAAAAGTGGATGGACTGCTGAGATTCTCACCCTGGACAACAGCGGATGAAAAATTGGGAGAAAAAACAAACATAGGAGCCCCGGACACCCCCCCCCCCAAAAACCAAACCCTTTTAAGGAACTGGCATTCCAGGATGGTACATTAGGTTCTCAAAAGGTCCAGTTGACTCAAGGAAGAGAGTGACGGTTTGTTAAGTCGCAGAGGTGGGGGGAAGGGGGGAATGTTGCTTGCAGTTAACCCTTTAGAGCCCTCTGTCTTTGTGTTAAATAACAAGTTCGACTGGAAGTGTCTGAGATGGAGGGTGAAGATCGATGGCTGTAGAAACAAATGCATATTTGTTGTTGTGTGTGTGTGTGTGTGTTTTGTTTTCTTCTATCCCTCACAGTGATGGGGTTCTTGATAAATTTCATTTCTCTTGCTTCATCTTTCCCAGAAAGTAGAGATGCATCTTTCTCTCACTCTCTCTTTCGGTTCCTTTCCCTTTCGTTCGTTCCCTTCCTTTGTTCTGCTTCCTTTCCCTGGCCGGCCCTAAATTTTAAATAACAGAGTCACAAACACACAGGACAGCAGGCCCAAGAAGAGGGGGGATGCCTGTCCAGTGACAGCCATGTTTTCCAGGGATCCTGGTCCTGTAGGAAGAAGGAAAAACAGTCATTACGATGAGACACAAACATTAGAGAATGACATTTTAGGCTGCAGGAAGATTTCAATGTTTGTTGAGCAAAGAGATAAGATATACAGCCCTGTAACAAGGGTCGTTTCCCCACTTACCTGCTGCTGCGTGCTACTCTCCCCAAATAGCGCAGGGTCCCCCGGCACTCCCCACTACAGGGGCGGCGACAACGCAGCCGCCCCGCCGCTGCCGCTGCCGCGCCCCCTCAGCGTGGGTCATTCCTGGCGCACCTCAAAAGGGCGCCTTTTGATGACCCCGCGCAGAGTTCGGGGACGCCCGGTAGTGCGCCAGAAATGACACACGCTGGGAGTAGTGCGCAGCAAACTTTGGTCGAGGTAAGTGGGGAAACGACCAAGAACACAGCTCCAGAATTGATTCGCATTCCCCCCTCTTATTAGACCTTCTGCATTTCTCTACCAACCCAGACTGAGGGGAAATGGACTAGTAAAGCTCCCACAACATCCTATATTATTCATGGAGTAGGTCTGTCACGAGCCATGGCGACTAAAAAGAACCTCCATGTTCCAAGGCAGTTAGCCTCTGAACACCAGTGCCAGGAAACAACATCAGTGGAAGGTCTTTGTGCCCTGTTGCTGGACTTCCAGGGGAACTGGCTGACTGCTGTGTGAAACAGGATGTCCGACTAGATGGATCCAGCAAAGCTTAGGTCCTTATGCTTTGATGCTGGCCCCAATCCTAGACTATTCTCCCCTTTCCCCTTCATTCCTACAAATGTCCACCCTCAATATCACTGCAGTGGCGTAGTGGCTAAGAGCAGGTGCATTCTAATCTGGAGGAACCGGGTTTGATTCCCTGCTCTGCCGCCTGAGCTGTGGAGGCTTATCTGGGGAATTCAGATTAGCCTGTGCACTCCCGCACACGCCAGCTGGGTGACCTTGGGCTAGTCACAGCTTCTCGGAGCTCTCTCAGCCCCACCTACCTCACAGGGTGTTTGTTGTGAGGGGGGAAGGGCAAGGAGATTGTCAGCCCCTTTGAGTCTCCTACAGGAGAGAAAGGGGGGATATAAATCCAAACTCTTCTTCTCTTCTTCTTCATTCCAACCTGATGAATTTACACCACAGCAAATACGGGTTGCTCCACATAAGAATATAAGAAGAGCTTTCCTAGAGCAAATGAGTGGTTCACCCAGTCTGGCAATCCTGCCTCATTAAGTGGGCAACTAGTTGTCCTAGAAGGTCAACAAGCAGGCGTTCTAGCACAGCTATACAGAGGCTTGCCCTGCCTGTGAATAGGGAAGATTCCTTTGGTCACCATGGCTAGTTGCCATAGAGAGACCTATCCTCCACATAACTATGCAATCACTGTTTAAAGACATTGCCATGTCTACTTGAATCCCACCATTTAATTACTTGCTCCCTTTCCACAATCCTACAGAGAGGTTGGGAGCCCCAGGATGGGGGACACCCCGAACCTGGATTCCTTGGCCTGAAGTTGGGCTCCCCCCTCCCCCCTCGCTGGTATCCCCACACATCCACTCTGAGAAACCATGCTCTGAGATTGCTCTTAGCTGTACTAGATTTAACCCTAGCTAGGCCTTTCCAAATCCCTAAGAGCTTCCATCTGAAAACCTGGTTTGGTGAGAAAACCAGGTAAAGTTTAAGAGGACTGCAGAGGTGCACGGGACACTCACTGATGAGCCGTAAGGTGACATTGAACGAGCCCAGTGTGTTGGAAGCCAGGCAAGTGTAGTTGCCATAGTGCCGCACAGTAACGTTGGTGAAGAGCAGCATGGAGCGAGTTCGCTCGTTCTGGATCTGCAGTCCATCCACGCCGCCGATGACTCTGCTAGGAAGAGAGCAGGGAGGGAGACCGCGGGAAGGGACATCGTTAAAGCACCGCACCCTATGATAGTGCTCGTTACAAATGGTGGGAGGAGCTGGTCTGATCTCACTTCCTGCCTGCAACTGGCATTCCAGGCAGGGATGCTGCAAGGTATCATGTCATACATGTCATCCCCACCCCAAGGAAGGTATTCCTATCCCCAGCTGGGCCTGTACCACAGCTGGCTAAATCCAACCAAGGTCACCAATGGCCAACTCATATCTCATGCTGTTGATGGCTGGGAGGGTGATGCCTCAGTCTGAGGTCTTCGTCATCTAGATCCTTTTAACTGGAGATGCCAGGGATTGAACCTGGGACCTTCTGCATGCAAAGCAGAGACTCTACCACTGAGCCACAGCCCTCCCCTTACAGCACAGGTGTCAAACTCGCAGCCCTCCAGATGTTATGGACTACAGTTCCCATCATCCCCTGCCAGCATCATGCTGGCGCGAGTTTGACACCTATGCTTTAAAACGTCTTGCCAAAGTGTGACTTTATTTTTTTTGCAAACTAGTGAAACTCTCATCCCTCCCCTTAAGCAAGTGTTCATTTTATGGGAACCATCCAGCAAAAGTTAATCATGACCGTACCCCATTAAAATCACTGGAGCTTCAGGGAGCCTCTACTGGGCCCCGTTCATTAACTCCAGGATTCACTTTGGCTGGTTTATACCTTTTGTGCCAAGTTTTATGAGGGTGTTGCCCTTTTATGAAATGCCAGTTTTCAGTCTGGCTTTTAGAGTGCCTTATCAGTACATTTTGATATGATCTGGATTTTGTTAGTGGCTGCGTCTTCCTGCAGAGAGAAAGGCTGGAAAAAAATAAATGAATAGAAACAAAGCAGAATACGCAGGGTTTCAAACTCTGGGCCAGGAAATTCGTGGAGATTTGGGAATAGAGCCGGGGAGGGAGCGTAGCAGGGATGTGATGTCATAGAATCCACTGTCCAAAGCTTCCATTTCCTCTAAGATTAGATCAGTTGTATTTCCAAGGGATCTCTGGGACCCTTCCCCTTCCCTTCCTTACATGCCACCCCTCATTCCCTCCCCTTCCCTTGCATGCCATCCCTCCCTCCCCTCTCCCTCAGCTAGGAGGAGGGGCCAGGGCCAGATGCCGGGCCCCTCCCCTTTCCTCCCCTTCCCTCCCTTGCATGCCACCCTTCACTCCCTCCCCATTCCTTGCATGCCACCCCTTCCTCCCCTCTCTCTCCCTCCACTGCGCTTGTGGCCCCACGGCCAGGGGTCAGGTTGCTGTGAGCATGCTATGCCCACCTTCCAGTTAAACTTGGAGCATTCTCCAAATGAATTCCTGTTCAACCACCTTTCTGCTCTCCTTCTATATTAACTTTTTTTATTTATTCATTTTTAAAAAGATTTTTAGGTCGCTCATCCCCAAAAGGGCTCAGGGCGGCGTACAATCAATAAAACCATAATACAAGCAACAGTAAACCGCTTAAAAACCACTACAACCATAAAACACCAACAGAATCAATAAATAATAAAACCCAAGTTCCCAGGAGTAACCTCATATGGAAGAATGGTTCATTACTTCTATAATTTAGATAATCCTTTAAACCATAGAGCCTTTTGTTGGCTCAATTCATTGTTCTTCCTTCAAGGTACTGACCAGAAGATACCGGAGGATTCCATAGCAAGAGAGAACATGTATATGTCCTCTAAGATCTCTGGATACAATCTACCATATCATTTTGGATTGCCAGTTACATGCAATTCCACATTAAAATTTCCTCCTTCTATTACTTTGTTCTAAAAAGCTCACAAACAAAGATAGCATCATTCAATGTTAGTTAAACAAACTTTCTCCTGAGATTACTGCCACGGCTGCGAAGTTCTTTGCAGAAGTTGTTGAAGTCAGAAGTTGACTACTGTACATTTTATTTTGATTATGCTTATTGACTATCATTTAAATGTCAATAAAGGATGATGAAGAAGAATTCAGGAAGTGCGATGCTTGCTTTTCACTTTACAATTTGCCTCCTTTTTTTAAACAAGTCACGGAGATGCTCGTGCTCCTTTCGGCATTGATTAAATCATACTGCAAAAAAGGGGATCCTGACGCAACAGCGTATGTGCGTGTTGGTAGCATAGGAAGAAAAAGAAAAGATCCGCACTGGAATAAATTTGCACCTGTCTGAACAATGCGGAGAAATCCAAGGCATGAACACAGAGCAGCACTCATGCTGCTCAGGGGTTTTTGAAGCCGAAGATTCAGGCCGAACATTAAAAAGGGGAGAATTTAGAAAAACAGGTCTAGAAGCCAGCCGATCTCAGTGGTGGATGGGGAAAGCTGACTCTGCTGATGCAGTGAAAGGGGTTCTTGCCAGTTTCCGCACATCCCCCGTGCCACCTTCCTGCAGCCCCAGTGGTTGTTTGTCTCTGCTCAATCCTGTCAGACAGGCGATCCATCTTCCGTTGGCCCACAATCCCCACAGCAGCAGTGGACCCAGAATCCCATCTAACCTGCCTGCCTCTTATAAAGTGTGCGAGTGTCTGCAGCTCTGGAGAGAGAGAGAGGCTGCTTCATCATTATTAAACATGACAACCATGGCAGAATTCCCCATGTCTGTACCCCTCTCTTAGTTGGGCCACTGGACGCATCCCAACCTATCTCCCCTCTCTTTCCCCTTTTGTCTTTCATGGGCTCATCTAGCCTGCTTTGGGTTCAATTAAACCAGGCCCACCAACTGACAGTGGCGGAGCTACAAGGGGATGGGTGTGTGTGCCGTGCACTGGGTGCACGCCTGGGGGCGTGCAGAAAATCACCCCAAGCCCTTCAAAATTTTCCGCCCCCCACGGCGCCCCCTTCCCCCCTTCCCCCCTTCCCCCCTTCCCACACTTACCTTAGTTCCTTTCCTTTTCCTAGAACTTTTTCAAACTGAAAAAAAGGCCTGTTCACAGTACAGGCTAAAAATGGTCTGAGGAACTACAGTTCCCCGGAGACCTTGGGGACTGCGGGGATACTCCTGGGAAATATAGTTCCCTTATCAGGCCATTTTAAGCCTGAACTTTGCGTAATAGGCTGTTTTTCAGCCTCTGAAAAAGTTTCAGGAAAAGGAAAGGAACTGGCGTAAGTGTGAGAAGGGGAAGGGGGCTAAGGGGCGTACCCGTAAGCGAAGGCGGTGGCGGAGAATTTTTGGTTGGCTAAAAAAATTGCACCAGGCACAATTTGGCCCAGCTACGCCGCTGCCAACTGATGACCTGGTCCATTGGCACAGTAGTAGCATGACTTGGTTTGCAATCCCAGGCAGCAGCTAAAACAGGTCATTCACTGAACCCTCTCGTGGGCTGCTGCCGTGCATGACTGCTGGGCCATGTCCAGGCAAGGTCAACAACTACCTGCACAGGTGCATTCTCTCTTGCAAGCCATACCTTGCGAAACAGCCTTTCGGATGAGGTCAGGAAGGCTGCCACGCTTTTGGCATTACACGGACTGTGCAAAACTGAATTGTTCAGGGGGGCATTTCAATAAAGGCAACGGGGCTATATAAGGAATCGTTCTGGAATGTGCTTTTATAAAGGGGACGGGGCTGCAGACTAAACCATATAATCTGTTTGCTTTATGTGTTATCTTTCGGTCACGGCACTATTTGCTACTGATGTCACACCAGTTTCCTGCATTGTATCTAAATTCGCTACCCTGTCCACTATTATACGCTTATTTCAGTTCTTGTAATCCTGATCCAAAGTACATCGCTTATTAGAAGTCTCGGGCCAGCATTGGTGGTATTTCTTTGATTTTCACACTTCGCGTAAGATAGATAGCCTGTTGCCCGTTGATTAATCATCAGATCTCAAAGGAGTGGCTGGCCGCCCTTAGTTAGCACTTAGATGGGAGAGAAAGAAAGAAAAAGGTTGCAATTCGGAGGCAGGCAATGGCAAACCACCTCTGCTTGTCTCTTGACTTGAACATCTTAGGTGATCACCACAGTAAGCTATGACTTAATGACACTCTCTACCACCTCCAGTCCTCCTTGAGTCTCAGTGAAAAACATGGACTGTCAATCAATCAATCAATCAATCAATCAATCAATCAATCAATCAATCAATCAATCAATCAATCAATCAATCAATCAATCAATCAATCAATCAATCAATCAATCAATCAATGTTGGGCAGACCATGCATTGCTTGGGCCAGGAGTGAGCTGGTGAAACTTAACAATGTATCCTGTGTTTACCAAATTATATTTGTATGTCCCTTTTCAAAAGACGCTCCCGACAGCAGGATCTGATAGTTGGAAATGTTAGAAATGGAGCAGCAGTGGCGCAGCGGTTAAGAGCAGGTGCGTTCTAATCTGGAGGAACTGGGCTTGATTCCCCGCCCTGCCGCCTGAGCTGTGAAGGCTTATCTGGGGAATTCAGATTAACCTGTGCACTCCAACACATGCCAGCTGGGTGACCCTGGGCTCGTCACAGATTTTTGGAGCTCTCTCAGTCCCACCCAGCTCACAGGGTGTTTGTTGTGAGAGGGGGAGGGAAATGAGTTTGTAAGCCCCTTTGAGTCTCCTTACAGGAGAGAAAGGGGGGATATAAATCCAAACTCTTCTTTTTCTTGATGGATTTGCCCTGCTTTCTTGCCATGGATGGCTGTAGCTAGCACTGATCTGGCAATGGTATTGAAACGAAAGCAAATCCACCCTGGAAGCCAGAGAATACACCAATCGATCACGGATGGTCACAGTTGCTCTTGGTTCTTCCTGCAGCCAGATGGCTCAATAGGGCTTGGTAGGGGCATGTAGAGAAACAAGGATTTTCCCAGAAGGGGGCTGGTGGAACAGCCCTCTTTCTCCCTTTCCATGTTTACTTATTTATTTATTTATATCCCACTTTTGTCCCTAGTGGGAAGCCAAAGTGGTTTACAACATCATTCACCTCTCCTTCATTTTATCTTCACAACAACGCTGTGAGATAGCTCAGGCTGAGTGTGCGTGACTGGCCCAAGGTTACTCAACAAGCGTCCACAGCAGAGTAAGGGTTTGAACCTGGATCTCCCAGATCCCAGTCTGACACTCTAACCACTACACATCACTGTCTCCTTTCCTTCATTAAAGTCAGCAGTGGTTTGGATTCAGCAATTTAGTCCTTTTTAGACTGTCTTCTGAGCCAAATATAGCTGACAAGATTTTACACCCATCAATCATCCTCGAATTACAGCTCCACCCAGAACTCTGAAGGATAGCAAATTACTTGCCATTTTCCGCCCTTTTCCGGGACATGCATAATAAACAGCTGTTCAACAGGTACAGCTTGCCCAAGAGTGGGGATGCAGCAGTGCTCATTTCTGGCTGCTATGGCCTTTTACAGGCATACCACCCATTACAATGTGGTAGCTGTTCACGACAAGAGATGAGTCAGGATTGGATCCAAGTATCTTCCAATATTTGCTGCTTTTTCTTATAATGTTTCAAGTTGCAGTTGCAAAAAGAAGAGATATCCAATTTCTCACCTGCAGAATGATCTGGCTTACTCTGCCCCTCCCACTTCCATTAGTGCTCCCTCCCATCAGCTCTTGCTAAACCTCAGTAGCTGATTTCCCAGAAAGCATAGCTGGAAGATCTTCATCTGAGGTCAATCCTGCACGGTCCAAATATCCCAGGTTGAGCAAGGGAAATATCCTGGTTCGGCCAAGAAGTTTGCATTGTTCCCAGTCATAAAGCGGGTTTGTCCTGCAATATTTCCATTATCCCGAGTTTTTCAGAAACCTTTAAAATCACGATCTTTTCCAAAAATCCTGCGTTGAGTCTGCTTCCATGCAAACACCACGGGAGTAAAACCGGTTTATTTTTCCTGCCCCACCCTGATCTCCCCACCTGATGTCATGTCAGTTTCATCTCCTGAGCCACTGACTGGCATAGCAGCCCCCCTCCTTCCCAAAAAGTTCCCCCAAGCACGTTTTCTGCTCATGGTACAAACTGAGTGCTATTTCGCCTGGCTTAATCAGGAGTGAAGTCCCAAAAATGTTCCCATTTTCTGTGCATGTACTGATTGCTCGGAACAAGTAGCTGGGGAGATGCACACCTTGGGCCAAATGTTACTGGCCATATCACGGGAAGGGGGGGCAGTGTCTTAGGTTCTGCAAAATAAGATAATGTGAGTGGGAATGTGATGTGATGCTGTGCCCCGGTGGAAGGACAAATCCACTGGCAGGTGGCTGCTGCAGCCCCCCTTGGGAGTGGGACACTATGCTGAATGCTGCGCTGTACCCCCGCTGCCACTGACATAGCGGTGGTAGTCCAGGGACATGGCCGGGGAGGAGCGGATGTTGGTTGGCTTCCTCCCAGCCATTGCCCCCGTTGTGCCAGTGGCCAGGGCTTTGGACTTAACACGACTGAAAAGGTGGCGTAAATCCATTGAGCTCAATGGGGACTTCCCAACAGCAGGAGGCGTGTTTGCATTTTAAGCCTCCCCATGCCGCCAGGAAGCCTCCTTGGGAGTGGTGGGCAGGTGCAGCTGTGGTGCAGTGGCCAGGTGGCCAGCCCATTGGATGGGACTGTGAGCCATTTTCCGGGTTTCTCTCCTTTTAGCAGTTTCATAGAATCATAGAATCATGGAGTCAGAAGAAACCACAAGGGACATCAAGTCCAACCCCCTGCCATGCAGGAAGATACAATCAAAGCATTCCCGACATATGCTGATCCAGCCTTTGTTTAAAAACCTCCAAAGAAGGAAACTCCACCACGCTCCAAGGCAGTGAACTCCACTGTCGAACAGCCCTGACAATCAGGAAGTTCTCCCTAATGTTTAGGTGGAATCTCTTTTCCTTCATCTTGAATCCATTACTCTGTGTCCTAGTCTCTGAGGCGGCAGAAAACAAGCTTGCTCCCTCTTCGACGTGACATTTTTAAATTTATTTTATTTATTTATTATTAAACTTATATACCGCCCTCCCCCGAAGGGCTCAGGGTGGTACACAACAAACAAACAAAACATCAAGCAAATAAATAAACAAAGACCGTACATTTAGTACTGGTCCACATTAAAATACAGCGTTCAAATTAAAATATAACATTTCAAACACAACAGATGGCATCTAACAGCTAAAACTCCTCTGGGGGGGACAGTAGGGCTCCAGCTGCTAAAAAAAGGGGGCCATCAGTGGCTGGCCTCCCCAAAAGCCCTTCAAATATCCCTTCAAATATTTAAACATGGCTATCATGTCACCCCTTAACCTACGCTTCTCCAGACTAAACATCCCCAGCTCCCTAAGCCTCTCTTCGTAGGCCATGGACTCCAGACCCTTTACCATTTTGGTTGCCCTCCTCTGGACCCGCTCCAGCCGGTCAATATCCCTCCTGAACTGCGATGCCCAGAACTGTACACAATATTCCAGGTGAGGTCTAACTGATGCAGAATAAAGAGGTTCGAGTTTTGATTCTATGGATTCTAATCTGCCTTGCCTTAACAGACCGTGACTGAATCTCTGGGTTTTTTTCATGTCTCCCGGGCAATCCTTTGCATTGCCAGGTTTGAGTCACCCTTCCCATTTTTGCACTTGATGCTCAACGCACCTCTAGCCCCGTTCCCTAATCATATAAGATAATGAATTGCTGGTTCTTGTCAGCAAACAGGCCAGGCTGCAAACAGCCCCTCCGAGATGCAAGAGGTTTGAACCGTGAACTTTCAGCACTAAACTGGCATTGGAGCGCCACGGAAAAACAGTCTGGAGACGGTTTCAGTGGTAGCTGCAATTCTCTTGGGATGTGTCAGTTCCAAAGCTGGAACAAGGGTCCTGCAGAAAGGCGTTCAGTTTGGACAGGAAGGTAGAAGAGCAGAAAGGATCTCCCCGTTGCATCAGTCCCCATCAATTCCATCAGCAAAAAATGACCTAGGGGCTTTCCCCACTACAGAAGGGAGCTAAGGTCAACTCGGTTCCCTTCAGTGGAGGGCGATTCCAGGCTGTCCCCACAGCAGCTGAGTTGGCCCCCTGGAACCGAGCTAAGTGGGCGGGATCATCTTGGTGCCTGTTTCGCTCCTCGATCATGATTGGCGCTTGTGTTACGGCGGGAAAAGGGAGTGTTCTTCTTTTTTTTACAGTTTTTACAGTTTACAGTTACATGCACTTTCTGCCCGCCACGACTCTCCCATTCTGCGAATGTCACAAAAGCGGCTCGTGATTGGTTGAACGGATGAGGTGTCGTTTTGATGCTTCCCCACTTCGAAGCTTCGAAGCGGTATCAACCTTGTTCCGGCAGAAAAGTGTAGTTCATAACTGCGACAAGGATGTCGCAGTTCTGGGGGGGGGGGGGACTGAGACAAAACAATGGTGGCAGTGGGGATTTACTGAGGCGAACCTAGGTAGAAACCAGTTCAACTCTGTCAGTGGGGAAAGTCCCCTAGAGGCATCTCAAAGATGAACAAACTTTTATTCCATCAGACTTTTGTGGGCTAGAGAAGTTATTCTGTTTTTTAAGAAGAGAATTTCTAGTTTTGAAAGGGTGTATTTCCTTGGTATGTCGTATGAATTCCTCTGCCCAAACCATGTCTGTGTGATATCCTCTGATTATTAGACCATTCATTGGACCCTCTGATTATTAGACCATTCATTGGACAATCGGCCTTGAAGATTTATCTTGGTAAAGATTGGCAGAGGATAGTTTCCACGGGTAGTTGTGTTGGCCTGCAGTAGAGCAGTTAGATTCAAGTCCAGTTGCAAGGCAGAGACCAACAAGATTTTGGGGGTACAAGCTTTCGAGAGAAGGCAAAGAAACAGGACTCTACAAATGAGAAAGGACACCAGCTTCAAAATGGAAAATCAGAAGAGGGTTTTCTGGCAACAAGCTCAGAGATTTAGGGCTGGCCCGCACTATGGGTTTGATTCCATTTTAATGGTCATCAGACCTCACAAAGATTTCTGGGAATTGTATGGCGACAGGTTTGACCCAGTTCCCTGAGAAGGGTACTAACCTAGGTCAAAACCATTGTTGTTCCCCACTGCAACCAGCTTGATCCCAGCTCAGAGGGCGGAATCATCCTGTGCCTCTTCGCCGCTCTGTTCCGATTGGCTACTGTTCTACTGCCATGTTCCGTCTATCCCCACACATGTTATTTAAAAAACTGCCACAGGAATGGAGGGACGAAGGTGGCGTTTTTTGATTGGCCAGCTGTACGCATGCCCAAAACACTCAGCTGTGATTGGCTGAATGGGGGACTCCTGGCACCAGAGATTCCGCACTTTACTGGAATTGAGCTGAGTTTGAGCGTGGTTCCCTGAAATAGTAGTCGTTCCCAACTGGAGTAGGAAATTTGACTGTTACACGGGGCGAAGCTGGTACAAAACCACGTCGATCCCAGTCGTTGTGCGGAGCACTTAGGTCGAACACAGCTCGCACTTAGGTCAATAACCCAAGTGCGGAATCGACCGTAGTCTGCCGAAGGTGGCTTCAGCACTCCTCCACCTAAGGTAATCCAGTTCCCACGTTTCTCTGGGGGGAACGAATGACGGCGGTGTTGATGTATCGGCACCACCAGGCACCAGGGGTGAGGAAGAGGGAAAGAAGGTGACTTACTGTTTGTCATCTTTGAACCACTGAAACTCAGCAGGTGGCACAGCCATGGCCTCGCAGCGTAGCAAAGCTGGCTTCCCCGGCAAGGACGGAGCATCTTTCACATCTGTGATGGTTGGAGGGTCTGGGGAGAGTGAAAGGAAGCAGAGAGATGTGTTAGTGGAAGCGATGTTGTATCTCTACCTTGCAGAGTCATCTTTCCCAACAGAATAAGCGACACACAGGCCATCTTGAGCCAACAGAGTCTACTGGCATAGCAAGGGGGGCATGAGAGGGTTGAAGCCCCAGGTGCCACATCCAGGGGCATGCTGCTGCACCCCTGCCACGCAACTGTGACTCAACCCCATGTGGCCTGGGGCACAGTTAAATGCCACCCAGCAGGGCTGGCCCCACCCCCAAACTCCACATGGAGTTAGACTAAGGTGACCAGACGTCCCCTCTTTTGGCGGGACAGTCCCGCTTTTGAGCAATTTGTCCCACGTCCTGCGGGGTTGCTTAATTCTCCCGCTTTTTGGAAGGCTGCCGCACTGCCTTTTGGGGCGCTCCCCTTTTCCCACCCTGTCACAGGGCGGGAAACAGGGGAGCGCCCCAGAAGGCAGTGCGGCAGCCTCCCGTGCTGCCGCACTGCCTTCTGGGGCGCTCCCGTTTCCCGCCCTGTGACAGGGTGGGAAACCGGGGAGTGCCCCAAAAGGCAGTGCGCTCCTGCGGCCGTGTGCGCACGTCCCGCATTTAACACGTGAATATCTAGTCACCTTAAGTTAGACTGCAAGGTCAGCTTCCCCACCCCAATCTCCACATGGAGTTTGCAGTGGCTCATTTGCTGCTAGCCTCAGTTGGCTGGGTCCAGCTTTAAACTGCAGGATGGAACTTGGGGGCAGAGCCAACTGTATAAAACCAGAGCCAGCCAGCCTTCCATGCTCAGTTTGCTGCTGGCCTCAGCAAGGCTCGGGGCCAGTTTTAAGCTGCGGGCTCCCCGTTTTGCAGTTGAAAGCTGGATCTGGCCAGCTGAGGGTCAGCAGCGAATGGGCCCCTCTGAACTTGATGTGGAGATTGGGGAGGGGATGGCCAACCCCACACCGAACTCCTCGTGGTGTTTGGGAGCAGCGGCAGCCGGGCTGATGCGGCTGGTGGTAGGGTGCTGCTTTAATAAGCTACACCCCTGGCCAAGTGTGTCCAGCTGCCTGATCCTTTTAGCTGAGATGCTGAGGATGGAAGTTGGGACCTTCTGTATGCCAAGAAGATGATCTGCCACTGAGCTGAAGCCCCAACCTTCCCTATTTTCTGGTGCTGTGATAAGTCACTAGTCATACAGTCTCCATTTTTGTTGTGGGGGAATTCCTTGTTACAGTTCCTTAGTCTTCAGGGATCGACATCCCCCCTAGTGTTTATTGGCTAATTCATAGCATGGATATACCATCTCTGGTGATAACACACACACATGAACAAGAAAGCACTTTAGAGCACATAGCCTATAGCAGTGGTGGCAAACCTATGGTACTGCAGATGGCAGGGGCCATAGGCAGGGGCTGGTGGGAATTGTAGTCCATGAACATCTGGAGTGCGCTACCATATGTTCGCCACCACGGGCCTATAGTTTGACCGAGGTACATTTTGAAGAGTTGATATAACAGGGCAATAACGACTTGTAGCATGCCTTTAACAAATTCAACAAACACCTTCCTGGCTTTGTAAACAAATGAAGGGTTTAGGGCCGTGGTGGCGAACCTTTGGCACTCCAGATGTTATGGACTACAATTCCCATCAGCCCCTTCCAGCATGGCCAATTGGCTGGTGGGAATTGTAGTCCATAACATCTGGAGTGCCAAAGGTTCGCCACCACTGGTTTAGGGTAAGGTGACCAGCCGTCCCGCTTTTGGCGGGACACTCACGCTTTTCCGCAATGTGTCCCGCATCCCTTGGGGTTTTTAAATTGTCCCGATTAGGCAATGCGCTCCTGCGGCCGCGTGCGCCTCCTGCGCTGTTGCACTGCCTTCTGGGGCGCTTCCCTGTTTCCTGACCGGGGAGCGCCGCAAAAGGCAGTGTGCACCGCATTACAGGAGTAAAAATCTGGTCACCTTAGTTTAGGGCCTGTCTACCCTACGAAACTATATCAATGCTCATCTGAACTTCGGCAAAGTGCAATGACAATGGGATGTCTTGAGCAGTGAACCTCGATCTGAGAACTGTATTCCAAACATTTCCAGTTATGAAATGTTAGAGATTGCCCCTTTGACATTCTGACACAGGGTGGTGAGCACAGCCACAAAATGGCTGCCAGCAGAGGAGGATTCCACCACAAAATGGCCACCACAGGATGCACAGCCAGCCACAAAATGTCAGGGAGTAAGGGCATACATGACTTTAATAGTAAGTCTTCAACATTTCAGGCAGATGCTTTTTCAAATGAACATACTGTTGAAGATATTTTCTTGCAGACATGTAGGGATATGTGTGTGCTAAAGTGCCATAAAGTCACTTCCAACTCATGGTAAATGACTTGGCTGTGGTGGGTTTACTGGGCTGTGTGGCTGTGGTCTGGTAGATCTTGTTTCTAACGTTTCTCCTGCATCTGTGGCTGGGATCTGCTTTCTGTGACTGGTTGACACAGTGTGAAACAGACTTCCCTCAGGGATACACCTCTGAAGATGCCAGCCACAGATGCAGGCGAAATGTTAGGAACAAGATCTACCAGACCACAGCCACACAGCCCGGAAAACCCACCCCAACCAGTTGAATCCGGCCATGAAAGCCTTCGACAATTCACTGAATGAATCAATGTCCTCCAAAATATTCTATCATTAACAGCTTTGCTCAGGTCTTGCCAACTGAGCCCTGTGGGTTCCTTTATAGCTGTGGTGGCAAACCTTTGGCACTCCAGACGTTATGGACTACAATTCCCATCAGCCCCTGCCAGCATGGCCAATTGGCCATGCTGGAAGGGGCTGCTGGGAATTGTAGTCCATAACATCTGGAGTGCCAAAGGTTCGCCACCACTGCTTTATAGGGTCAATCCATCTCAAGATGTGTCTTCCTCATTTCTTGCTGCCTTCAGCCTCTCCTAGCATTATTGTCTTTTCCAGTGTTTCTTATCTTCTCATTATGTGACCAAAGTATGATATATTCAATTATACACTGGCACCCTGCCCCGCAGCGAAGGTACGGTTCCAGCGGGGCAGAGATTTCTATACTGACACCATGCAATTTGCAGTGCCGAAGATCCTAGAAGCCGCACAGTTAGCGAGAGTGGGAAATCCCTTATGTTTCCTTCTCGTTTCGGGTTTTTCACTCCTTCTGGGTTGCTCACTCATCAAAAACCAAGAATGAAAGTTGTCTTTTTTTGTTTTTTAAAGCTCTTTTGAATGTGATATTGATATTCCTCATACCAATATTGTGCAGGTTGCTTTTATTGCTTTGTATTTTTAAGGAATTGTTGGCTGTCAATCCCTGTGTAAGTGCGTGGGGTGTGTGTGTGCTCTTTGCAGGTATCCACGGCCAGCATTTCCCTAAAAATACAGAAGCAATGAAAGCACAATATCAATGTGAGAAATATTGGTATCACGTTTAACAGACTTAAAAAAAACCCAAAATGCAATCTTTGCCAGTGGTGTGTGTGTGTGTGGGGGGGGCAAATGGCACCTCGGGCAAAATGATGCCTGTGCCCTGCCTCCATGCTTCACCCCCGTGCCCCCATGGGCCCCACCCCCTATTGGCCTCGCTTCCCCATCCTGTCCCCACTTACCTTAGTTTAGCCTGCTGCAAAGAGCACCCGGCTGAAAAAGCAGCCTGGCTGGGCCGCCAGCTGAACTAAGGTAAGTGGGGGGTGGGTGGAATGGGAGCTGGGGGCCCCTACCCCCTGCGACCCCCAACTCCCCCACTCATCTTAGTTCAGCTGGCTGCAAAGTGCAGCTGGCTGAAAAAGCACTCTGGCTGGGCCCACCAGGCTGCTCTGGGCTTCTGCCAGGCCTGGTGTGGCAGGGGGATGGGGGGAGTAGGGAGGTGAGGTGGGTGATTTTCCATCCCCCACATGATGCCAATGGCGCACGCCTGAGCAGGGTGCCCCCCCCCCGTCCCGTGGTAGCTACACGACTGACCTTTGGTCTTAGCTTTTGATGGAGTCACCCAGAAATGGGGGCAGGCAAGCGCGCAAGCCTTGCAGTGGGCAGTGAGACACCTCCCCACTCCAAAGTCACTGTGGGGCTAGGAGTGTCGCAGAAAACGCTCCATGCGTAACAGGCCTCAGTTTCATCCTTTTATCTTCTAGGGACATTTCAGGCTTGATTTGATCCAGAATCTACTTATTTGTGTTTTTGGTGGCCCGTGGAATCCGTAACACTCTTTTCCAGCGCGCCGTTTCAAAGGAATCTATTTTCTTCCTGTCAGCTTCCCTCATTGCCCAGCTTTGGCATGAATTAACTTGATTTTGGTTGTCAGGGACACATCCTTACACAGAAGGAGAGCTGCCAAAAGCTAGTAAACAGGGACAGCTGAAGCGCACGTCTGTAGTCAGTACCAGAAGGGCCCTCGTCAGGAAAAAATAACAACAGTCCTGAACCTATGACTCCGATGCGCCAGTGTTGGCACTCATTTTCTTGGCACGATTCAGGGCGAAGGAAGGCATTATCTTCAAAAGGGGTGAGTGTAAGATTTTCATCTGTAGGATGAATTCTTCCTGGCCCTACTCTGGATTTTATTACTCAACCAAAAATACATGTCACTGATGGACTGAAAGCTAGCTCGCTTTCTGCTATATAGTATTTTCCCCTCTAAAAGGCTAGCATGTTTACCCACTGTGACATTTGTTCTACACTGTCTTCGTGCTGTACTGTTCTGCACTGTACTTTCTTGTTGTAACCTTCTATTTCCTTCTTATGAAATCAGCTCCTGTAAGGGAAGGGAGGTGGGTTCCTGGCTGGGCTGCCAATCAGTCCTGTGTAAAGTCAAGTTCCCAGAAAGAGAAGGTCACAAGAGCTGTTCAAATCCTTTTTTTCCCCCCTCTTTAAACCCTGAGACCTCATTCTTGAGAGAAGTTTGATAAGGATCGTGCTTTTGTAGAAGTCTCGTTGAAGAAATTATGTACCTCAGTCTTCACCAGGGGTCCCCAAACTACGGCCCGGGGGCCAAATAAGCTTGAAGCCCCCTGAAGGCGGCATTTTATCCGGACCGCCGAGGCATGCAAGCGGCGATGGCTCCATGCATGTGCAGTGGGGGCTCGAGGGAGAGGAGGAACCGGCCCCAACGGCTGTTGATTGCAGTTACATGATGGCACCCCCAAATCTCCATGAATTTTCTGACCCAGAGTTGGAAACCTTACATGTGGCAACGCCTGCTCCACCCTTCCCTCTCAGCTACTCCATGTGTTGCTCTCAGGCTTTCTGTTCCGCCTCGCACTCCCATTGGCATCCAGCCAGGGCTGGCCGAGATAAGCTTGCTGGCTGCTGCTGGAAGAGGAAAGAACCCAGGAAGATACCTGATCCTGGGTTAGATGGAATGCTTCATTGGGAAAGTTCTGCTTTTTTTTTTTACAGGGGAAGGTATTCCACAGCCTCCCCAACAATATTTGGAGCCCACCCTGTACTTGACATACTTTGGTCACTGTTCTAAAAATAGACCATGACAGAAAGGCTGAAAGGTGAAATCAAACATTTTACAATCATTTGTGCATAGGAATTTGTTCATAGTTTTTTTTAGTCCGGCCCTCCAACAGTCTGAGGGACAGTGAACTGGCCCCCTGTTTAAAAAGTTTGGGGCCCCCTGGTCTTCACTCTCAAAATCCGCTAGTCAAGACAAAAGCCCATTAGGCATGGCCTACTTTCTGCGGTGCTCCCAACCCCGCGGTCCCTTTACAGTGGGGTCTCCTCACATTTTCCTGTTTAAACATGAGGAGCAGCCCCATTGTCTGCCACGCGCCTCAACTGACGGTAAAGTTTCCCCTTCAGTCGTGTTCAACCCTGGGGTGCCACTGCAAGCAGTGATTTTATAGGCAAGCCTTTTGTGGGGTAGTTTGCCATTGCTTTCCCCGGCTATTCTTCACCCCCTAGCTATGAGCAAGGTCAGGGCTCTGCAACCTGCGGCTCTCCAGATGTTCATGGACTACAATTCCCATCAGCCCCTGCAAGCATGGCCGATTGGGCCTCCTAAGGAATTGCCCATGCCGGCAGGGGCTGATGGGATTTGTAGTCCATGAACATCTGGAGAGCTGCAGGTTGCAGAGCCCTGAGCTAGGTAGTCATTTACCGACCAGGAAATGGATGGATGGCTGAGTTGACCATGAGTCAGCTGCCAGGATATCTGACCCACAGGGGGCTCGAACTCCTGACTGTGTGAGTGGCAGTGCAAGCACTTAACCACTACGCCACACGGCTCCTTTTCAACTGACTATACCAACATCTTTTTCTAAGACAGAGTGTAGTATTAGAAGCCTTTTATAGACTCCAGAGCTCCCAATATAGTTTAAAGTAGGCGAGAAAGTAAATCCCAGAAGCGTTTTGGGGAACACTTACAATTGACAGTGATAAGAACCCGTTTTCTGTCTGGCAACGAGACGCCGTTTGCTGTGATGCACTCATATTCGCCAGCCTGTTGTCGGTTGATCTCCGTAATCTCCAGATATTCTCCTTCACTGGTGAATCCATCTGAGGGGGAAGGACCGGGGGTTGGGGTTGGGGAGGGGGACAGGGCCAGCGGTAGGGAGACAGACACAAACACAGACTTACACACACGAAAACACATACGACAACACAGCAGTTATCAACCCCTCCTGCACTCCCAGCTGCCTTGCACCGGGGTAGGGGTGGAGAGAATGTACAATGCAGGTGGTATGGTTTAGGACTGGGAGGGGTCCTTCCTGGGAGGAGATGTTCAATTACCCACCAATTCAGCAGGGGTTTAGGCCACACAACCCATGGACCAGCAAGCCAAGCACAACTCCTACAGCATAGATTATCTGGGTCTCGAGAAACTTGCAAAATGAAAATCTGGGGGAAGTCATCAGGCAATAGCCCCGGCAGCATTACAGACTGGCAGTAGTCTGTGTTTGGATTAAGTCACATGATGTCATTTTGCGTTCGAGAAAGGAAAGGTGGTTGCCAGGGTGGCAGGGGAAAGTCAAAGGTAGCTGAGGTTGAGGACCACAAGTCAGAAATGGGAGCAAGTGTTGGATCTCGGAGGTATGCTCAGTTGCAGCATCAGTGGGTGGCATGGGGGTCATCGCTCTCTATGAACCTCAGTCTTTCATCTGTATAATGGGCATGCTGAGGATTGGCTTCACAGGCTAAAATGAGTTACATTAAGCTAAATTAGGTACGTGCAACATTGTGGCTAGATCAGGGTAGGACAGGTAGGGTACCAGTTGTCTAGCCTGGCACAGATGTAAAAATGCCAGTCTAGACACATTCATGACCAAATGATTTCTACCGAACTGACTACCCATTAGCTGTTGTGGGTCTTCTGGGCTGTGCAGCCACGGTCTGGTAGTTTTTGCTCCTACCGTTTCGCATGCATCTATGGTTGGCCTTTTCTGTGGCATGCTACAGCAAGATGTGTTTCTCTCTGTGGGTGGAATGTTAGGAGCAAACACTACCAGACCACGGCCACACAGGCCGGAAAACCCACAACAGACGATTGATTCCAGCCATGATGCTGCCCCAGTGATATTGGTCAGTGCTTGGAGGCTGTAGTGAAATAGTTGAGACAGTCGACTGGAATGGAATCCATCAAAGGTGGAAGTCACTTTACTAGGTCAGTTTTAAGGACTAGAAACTTCTTCTTGTTCCTCAAGAAAAAGAAGAAGAAGAAGCAGCAGCAGCAGCAGCAGTAGCAGCTGGGATGCCCAAATGTTGAAATCTGCACATTTTGTCCCTCTTAAAGGATTTATATAGCAACATGATGCATTTCTTGGGGACGAATCCTACTTTGGACACAAGCTTTGTGCAAACACCAGTTCTGGTTTTTCTATGCTTGCCTTCTTTAATTCCCACAACAAAAATGGGTTGCTCAGAACAGTGAGCAAGGATTTTTCAAGAGGAGTCAACCTAATTCCTCCTCCCCCCTCCAGCCTCCCTTACCTTTCAGCTGCCGCCAAGTGACAGTCGGTTCCGGCTTCCCCTGGGCTAGGCAGAGCAGGTTTACATTGCTTCCCTCATTAACAGTCACAGCGGATGAAATGTTCACGATCCGAGCTGGAACTGTGGAGATTGGAGACTGGTGGTCAGCATGAAGACAGATATGGCCTCCCACCACCAGGGGTGCTGTTCTTTCTGAGGCAGCACTAATCCCAGCCCCTCCAAGGAAAATGCTCAGTTTCCTTCTGTAGCAGTAGACTACTAGCCTGGTCACACCCTTCTAAGACCACTGATTTCAATGAGCCGTGCTCTCAGGCAGAGAAAGGCCTTTCCCTACACAGAGTCACAGAACTTAAAAGTTGGATCTTGGAATTTAAAAGTTGGAAGTTGGGAGGGTCCTACAGACCATCCTGTCCAATTTCCTGGGCAATCTAGGAAAACCTAAAGGACCCCTGAAATACAGTAATTCAGCCTCTGCTCGAAAACGACCATAGAGTGGGAACCCTCCACATCTCTGGGCAATGGGGCTGCCAACCTCCAGGTGGGTCAACTGTAATGAAATTGTGGTAGGTTGCTCAAAGGTTAGCAATTCAGGCTAATGGTACTGTCGTATCAGTCTCTCTAATATTTAATAAACACTTAAAACAATTAGAAATAAGTGTTTATATTGTGTTCAACTTAACAGCTGGAAACCTGGGGATCCCCCACAGTTGCAGCTCACCTCTGGACTACAAAGACCCAATCCACTGGAGGAAGTGGATGCCACTGAAGTCCCTATCCTTACCAGACTCTGTCTCCAAATCTCCAGGTGTGATTCCAACCTGGATCTGACAACCCTAACTCCTCCCTAACACTGCTGATGGCCAGGGGAATCTGGTAACCATACTGGGCAACCATGATCAGACCATCTAATGGTATAAGGGCTTGTTTTATGAATGGAGAGTTTTTGATCCTTTCCTGTTCTCGAAGGACACTCCACGTTGGGTCCCACTCTTCCTTGATCCCAGTGCAACAAGGATAATTTACGACAACAATAGCCAAGGGGACCCTCCAAAGCACTCATTTTTCTCCAGGGGAGCTGATCTCTGTAGTCTGGAGATCAGTCGTAACCAGTGGTGGGATCCAAAAATGTTAGTAACAGGTTCCCATGGGGGTGGGATTGAAACTGCCGAGTAGCGCCAATGGGGCTGGGCGGGGCACGACAGGGGCATTGCCGGTCATTCTGGAGGCGGGGCATTCCTGGGCGGGGCTGTGGCAAGGATGCAGCCGCTGCGCCGGTCCTTGGGCGGGAAACATATGCACGCAGGCGCAGGCTGCCACGCACACCGGTGCACCTCCTGCTAGACTGCTTCAAGTTCTGCGCGCTACTGCTGAGAGGAGGGGAGTAACGAAGGCAAAAATCACATGGCAAAATCACCAATTAGTAACCCCCTCTCAGCACACACAAATAATGAGTAACCTACTCTTGGGAACCTGTGAGAACCTGCTGGATCCCACCTCTGGTCGTAACCCTGGGACTACTCCAGGCCCCACCAGGAGACTGGTGATCTTAAGAAACCCCATAGGGCATGAGAAGCTTGATGGGCTATTTTTAAATGGGGGGCAGTTATTGTATCATCATACACCCAGAAATAAGGTGAGTCCTCACCCTAAACTGGCTTGGATCTTGCTTTCAGTACCATGACCCAGTGTGGGAAGTAATAATCCAGAAGAAGGTATCTCTTAGCCAGGTATCCCAACTCTTGTTGGGGAAATTGCTGGGGATTTGGGGACAGAAGCTAGGGATTGGCAGGGTTTGGGAAGAAGAGGGAGCTCACCAGGAGTGTGATGCCCCAGAGTCCACCCTCCAAAGCCACCACTTTCTCCAGAGGAATTAATCTCTGGAGATCAGTTGTAATCTCAGAAGAACTGCAGGCCCGACCTGGAGATTGGCATCCCCCTCCCTTCTCTGTTTTGGTCTGGCTGAGCCATTTTAAGGAACAGTGGATAACTTCAGTCCCGAACTCTGACATTTCCCATCTTAAAACTCCGCATCCCTAAATTATTTAGTGCCCCTATGGATCCCACAAACATTGGTGGCTGAAATGAGCTCAGGGCTGTTCTTGTCACAAGCTGCATTTCTGCTCACAGCCGTTCATCCAAGTTCCAGTTCTGTGGTTGGCTCTCCTGCCAACGGCTTTCTTTTTATTTCATTCACACATTTGCTGACTGATTTGACCATGCTTGTCTCTCCCCTTAATTGCCGTAGCAAATTGCTTTGTGCTGGAGTGATAGATTCCTGCCCCATGTTCCTTTGCATAGGGTCAGGCTGAGGGCACTGGTGGGAGGGGAAATGCCAGCCAATCTCTCCCCCCACCCAGTACAAATTGAATCAGAAAATTCCATTTAAAAAAATGCTGCATATTATCAGCTAGGTTATTGAACCAACTTGGTTTTTTAAAAAAATAAATAACAGCCAATAATTAGAAATCTACAGATAATTTCCCCACTTTATTCTTTTAGCGATAAGGTGGGAAAATCATGAAAATCATCAAGCTAGCCCAATCTATTAGATCTCAAAAGCTAAGCAGGGCTGGACCAGGTTAGTAATTGGATGGGAGATTACCAAGGAACACCAGGGTCACAACACAGAGGCACAACCACCTCGCAATGTCTCTTACCTGGAAAACATAATGGGGTTGCCATAAGTCATCTATCACTTGATGGCAAAACAAAAAGAGTTCATTGACTTGAAGAAGAAGACTCAAAGAGGCTTACAAACTCCTTTCCCTTCCCCCCTCACAACAAACACCCTGCGAGGTAGGTGGGACTGAGAGAGCTCCGAAGAACTGTGACTAGCCCAAGGTCACCCAGCTGGTGTGTGTTGGAGTGTACAGGCTACTCTCAATTCCCCAGATAAGCCTCCACAGTTCAGGCTGCAGAGCAGGGAATCAAACCCGGTTCCTCCAGATTGGAGTACACCTGCTCTTAACCACTACGCCACTACTACTCCGTGGAGTGAGTAACTCTACTGAAGATTGCACTGTTATTGGTACATAATGTTTTCGCACTGGTGTTCCATGTTTCAGAAGGAAAGCAATAGAATTTGAAGCTCATTTTTATCTCAAGGCAGGGGGCATATTTTGAACTGTGCAGCGGTTACATGTCCAGCAACGATGGTTCTAGCCATGCAAGCTCAGATGCCTTTGCAGGCAAAGGGCTCCCAAACCCCAGTGTGAGCAGTGGTGGAAGCTTTGGAAGAGTTCTGCCTTTATGTACCTTAGCACTCATTCCCATGCACCATGGGAAACCTCCAAGGAATATCAGAGTTGTGACCAGGAGGCAGGCAATGGCATCTCCAAAGTCTCTTGTTTGGAAAACCCTATAGGGTTGGTCTAAGTTAGCTGTGAAGGCAATATATATTGTTTATCCTGACATGGATGGCCTATACTAGCCTGATCTTGTCAAATCTTGGAAGCTAAACCGAGTCAGCCATGGTTAGTACTTGGATACGAGACCACCAAGGAAATCCAGGGTCACTGTGCAGAGGAAGACAATGGCAAACCATCTCTGAAAGTATATTGTCGAAGGCTTTCATCTCTGAAAGTCTCTTGCCTTGAAAATCCTACAGGGTCTCCATAAGTCATTGCAACTTGACAGCACTTCCCAACAGCAAAAGAGCCCTTTGCCAGTGTTTATTCATTCAGTTCTTGCTCAAGTCAAAAGCATGGCTCCTGGATTTTATATACAGTCGCTGCAAATCACAGTGGTAAGGAACAGACCTGAGGACTCCTTCACCTGTGACTTGGAAGGAAACATCTCAGGTGCCCCAGATTGGAAGAGTTCCAGATCTATGCTGAGAATCGACTGTGAAATTCTTGGGTCCAGATCATGCAGGTGGAATCTCATAATTACTACTCCTTCTTTCGAACAACTAATCTGTGGGATTTTAGCCATTTTCAGAACACTCTAAGGGAGCAGCAGGTAATACTGGCAGTGCAGGGAGAAAACAGGAGCAAATAGTGCAGAAAGATGGAGAGTCTCTGACCAACTGTATCCATACCCACTTCCTCGCTACCAAAAGAGTCAAGAACACTTTGCAAGTCCTCACCAGGGGTGATGATTCAGTCAACCCAAATCACAACCTCCCCCTGAAAAAGCTTTATCAATTTTATCAGGTTTTTTTCAGGTTTTCGTTTTATCTCCCCCTCCTCCCAATGAGCTATTTGGCAGAGCCAAATTAGCCTGGTATTGAAAAAGCCAAATAGATTTGGGCTTTTTCGTCTTTTGCTTGCAGGACCAGAGCTCTCCTCTCTCTACAAGCAACCCCTTCTTCCGGGGCGGGGGGGGGGAGAGGAATTCTCCCCCACTGCTACTTTACAAGTCTACAGAAAGAACTGAAATTTTTCAAATTCAAGTTTTTAAAAATGAAAAATTGTGGTGAAAAGCTGAATAAAACTAATGGGTATTGGCTTGATTCGGCTTTACTGAAAATTCGTTGGTTTTGAAAACCTGAACCAGAAATTTACCAAGCACAAATTTTCGTGCTCAGCCCTAGTCTACACTGGGCAAACTGGCGCTGTAAATCAGGATAAGCAGCGCAAATCAGGCCTGGAAAAAGATGGGAGGACAGAGGGAAAACATGGAGATGTAAAGTTCTGGCACCAAATATGTCCAGATTCTGAAGAACATCTGAGTGAGAAAATGAGTTCAGGAGGAAACAGGTGGTGTGAAAACACCCAGGGATTCCAAAGGGATGAATAAATTATTCGGGGGTCAACAATGATATACAAATTCCCCTCATGGGTTTTGTGTTTGTGTGATCCCTGAACACATATTAAAATAATGACAGGCATTTTGATAAACATTTTATGAACAGCCACCCCACCCCAAATACAGGTGCCTTTCCAGAGCCGACTCAGTGCCGAGCTGGGTGCCTTCTGGGTTAATTCCCAACGGCTGTTTTCTCTGGCCCAGCGGAAGAGTCCCCAAAAAGAAATTGCTTTTTTCCTGACTGGGCCTAACGATTCCCATTGTCTGCCCTGATAGGTTGGGGTGACGTAGATGACGGCGAATGATGGAGCAGCTGGGAACAGCTGTTTCCTGACGCCCAGGCAGCTTCGTTCCGGACTGGGTCCAATCAGCTCCTATTGTACCAGTTTTCTCGGCTCCAGCAACCCTGGGGAAAGGGAGGGGGTAATTATGGGGTGGATAGCATTGCAGTTCTGGCTTTTGCCAATGCTGCAGAAATCCTGGAGGCGGCTGAGAATCAGCAAAAGAGCCAGAAGAAAGGAGGGGAGAGATTGGCTGTTTTGACGACTGGAGAGAGATTCCTTGGCCTAGGCCAAAGTGCGGCTCTTTTTTTGTGCGGTGTGCATACAGACATTTGGAATGACCGCATGCAAAGATACACCAGGCACCCGCACTATTATCATCTGAGGAAGGGCAGCTGGTCATGCGAATGCAATGAAAGTGGAATCTATGGAAATGGGCTCTTCTACAATGGGGATTAAAAGTTTACTCAACCTCTAAGAAGGACAGTCTGGTTTGATCCGGCCATGGGACCGTCGAGTCCAGTGTCCTGTCCAACAGTACCAGAAGCTTATGTGCTTCTTTTATTGGCAGTCCCTGGACTTTGTACTGCATGGAGCAAACTTTTTTTTTAGTAAATTTATTCCTTCCGTTAAAGCATTCCTCATGGGAAAGACAGGGTTTCCTGAATGGTCTTCCTTCCAGACATTGTCCAGACACTGCACTACTATGGTTCACTTTTGCCCTTGGACATGTGGAAAGAATTATGCATGCACCAGCAACACATTGAGTCCCAGCTATATCAACAAACAGGTTTTTTTGAGGTCAAGTCACAACTGATGTATCGTGAGTGACCCTGTAGGGTTTTCAAAGCAAGAGACTTTCAGAGGTGGTTTGCCATTGCTTCCCTCTGCATCCCAACCCTGGTATTCCTTGGAGGTTTCCCATCCACATACTTGCCAGGGTCAAGGTTGAGAGTGTGTGACTGGCCCAAAGTCACCCAGCAAGTTTCCGAGGCAGAGTGGGGATTTGAATTTGGGATCCCCAGATCCTAGTCTGACACCCTAATCCAGGGGTGTCAAACTCACGGCCCTCCAGATGTTCGTGAACTACAATTCCCATCAGTCCCTCCCAACATGAGCATTGGCTATACTGGCAAGGGCTGATGGGAATTGTAGGTCATGAACATCTGGAGGGCCGCAAGTTTGACACCTGTGCCCTAATCACTACACCACACTGGCTCTGTAACGGTAATAATAATAAATAACTACAGATAATTATGAGATGAGACCCAAAAGGGGAGGAGGTACAGCTCAGTGGCAGAACTTATTGATATGCAAGAGGTCCCACGCTTAGTCTGCAGAATGGCCAGTGAAAAGGGTCAGTCAGTAGGAGACATGAAAGTCCTCATTCTGAGACCATCGAAGGCTGCTACCAGTCAAACTAGGCAATACTGACCTTGATACACTAGAATAAGTCAGTTTTATGTGTTCTTGATAACGGAAGGGGCTGCCGCCCGGTGATAAAGCATCTGTTCTCCATACAGAGTGCTGCAGGTTCAACCCCCAGCATCTTCTGTTATGAGGATCAGGTAGGAGGTGATAGAAAAGACCTCTGCCCAAGATCCTAAACAGATAGTACTGACTTCACTAGATCAGTGGTCTGACTTAGTATAAGGAAACATCATGTGTTCACGTGACCCATCCCACGCCCGTACCGTGAACGATGAGATACACCTGCGAGGTGTGGGGCTTGTCCTGGGTCTGGAAGGAGCAGGTGTAGAGGCCCTCATCATATAAATCAACGTGGGTGATGACGATGCTGAATTCCGAGGCGCTGTTGGTCAACAGCTGCACCCGCGAGTCGATGGACCACTTGTCGTTGCCAGCATAAAGGATGTTGGAACGGTTCAACCAGGCCACGCGGGTGACTTGTTGGTCTATGTAGCAGCTGCAGAAAAGGGATAGGCAAGTAAAAGTGAGTGGCAGGCTGATGAAGTGATGTCAGCTGAGATGGGAGTCAAAACAGTGCTGGGTGGCTGCAACGTACTCCGAGGTTGATGTGGTGGACCATCCAGATTGCTTGTAACACAGGCAGGTCTCTTCCATAGATACGTTTCTGCCAATGACACAGACAACATTGGGGAGCTCCAATCTCCTGCAATAGTGGGAGACCTTCTATCCTGAGCCCCCTCATTGCCCGCAGCTGTCTAACAGGGCAACAGGGGAAATGAAGGGATGACTCAGCAGCACACTAATTTCACAATGTCATTTCTAGCATGAACAGGAAGTGATTTCATCACAATGGAACAGCAACCTAGGATTTACCCAAAACTCTATGGTTAAATCAGTACAATGCTGGCCAGGTAGGTCACTCCTACCTGGATGCAAGTGCTGGGCTGGCACTCCTGGACAACACGGAGGAGGGGAGAACGATGGAAACCATTTTGGGCCCCCATTGGAGAGAATTGTGCCAAATATTTCTTTTATTATAAGAAAAAGCAAACATTGGGCAGAAGCATGTTAAAAAAAAAAGATAATACCAGAAAACAACTAGCCAGTTGGTATGTTCTTTGGGTTGTATAACAGGGTTGCCAACTCGAGGTGAAAAATTCCTGGAGGTTGGGGGAACACCTATGGATGCTAGCCTCCAAATAGGTCCCGTGGATTCCGTGGGATCGCAGCTCTTCTTCAGACTACAGAGATCAGTCCCTCTGCAGAAAATGGATGCTTTGGAGATGGGATATTGAACCCCACCGAGATGCTTATCCTTCTCAGTCTCTATCCCCAAATCTCCAGGATTTATCCCAGCCTGGACCTGGCAAGTCTTCCCCTGCATCCCCCAGGGTGTGTGTGTGGAAAACCCCAGCAGAGCTTGGGAAAGGCAGGGTTGAACTCAGAAATGTGTAATGCCATAGAGTCCACCCTCCAGAGCCACCCTTTTATCCAGGGAAACTGATCTCTGCCATCTGTATAGGGTTGCCAGGCCCCCACCAGGGGTGAGCGATCTCCCCTTTGGGACCCCTCCCCCAGCACCATTCAGCTGGCTGGCAGGGACTTATCAGTCATAAACTGAAGTCATCGACATACAAATTGGGCCATACAGTTTTTGCCCAAGTACCAGCACATCTCCCGTATCTTCAGCGACAAGATGATGTCACTTCAGGAAGTGATGTCAACATGCCCCACCTAGGTAGAGCTGATTTACAGCTGATCACCCTCACCCACTCACTGCTCCCCGGTTGGTTGTCAGGGGGTACCTGGAGATCAGTTGCAATTCTGAGAGATTTCCAGGCACCAACTGGAGGTTGGCAAGCCTAGTTTAGACATAAAAAACCCTTACTGAGGCTGTGCAGTGCAGGTAGTCCATCGACTATCCGTATGAAGAGCATATCAGTTCTCCACACAGATAGGCTCCACACAGGAGGGCATTTGAGACCTACTCCCGAGACCAGCCAGGTCCAAAGCCTCAAGGGCTGTCCAACTCTGTCACTTCAGATGTTCATGCCAATTGGCCATGCCAGCAGGGGCTGATGGGAATTGTAGTCCATGAACATCTGAAGCACCAGAGTTTGGATACCTCAGCTAGTTATTGGTTGGGAGGCCTTAGCCCATTTACCAAGGCCAGTCAAAAAACTGGCCCGATTTCTGTCTCTGGGAAAGGAGGAGAGGGAGATACAGTTTATTAACACTGTGTGTGAATGCACTGAGAGAGAGAGGGGGGGAGGGAGAGAGAGAGAGGGAGGGAGAGAGAATGAAGGAACTTCTGGGTTCTTCTCACAGTGGCCTTTGGCTGTCTCTTTCCCAAGCCCTTTGAAGTCCCCAAGCCCATGTTATTACAGCTCTTTTTATCAAGCCCGAAAAACCTGAACCTCTTCCAAACTGCAGATTTGTGAAAATAACAAGAATTTTGGGGCGGGCAGGGGGATCAGACTCCTGAACTCAGCTGCCGGTTTTAATTGCTGCAGAGATGCCTTCGAACACAATCCCGGCCTTCTGCCTGGGCTCCCAATCGCAGCTCTGCCCTCTTCCCTGAGCCTTGGGCCGCCATTCCTTCTCTCATTTCCAAGGGCTCCCTCTTTGCGCTCCTCTGGCTTCCAGCCGGGAGATTTAATTATCACCCAGCGCTTTTCTCTCACCTCGAAGGCGAGTGGGCGCTAAGTAATCCCGTTTCTTGGTCCCTGACAGCTGTCAGGCGCAGATTGGAGGAGCGTTCGGAAGTTAGCTGAAGAAGAGTGAGGGGAAAAACTCCAGGCTCTCTTTCTCTTGGAAATCAGGACTGACCCTGGGGTGGCCAACTTGGGGCTGGGAAATTCTAGGAGATTTGGGAGCTGAGGAAGGCAGTTATTTGGGAGAAGGACGTGTGATGCCACAGAATCCACCATACAAAGCTACCATTTTCTCTATGAGAAATGGGGAAAATGCATGCTTTGGAGCACAGGTGTCAAACCCGTGCCCTCCAGATGTTATGGGCTACAGTTCCCATCATCCCCTGCCAGCATCATGCTGGCGAGGATGATAAGAACTATAACTCTGTGGAGAAGGCTAAGTTGACACCACCATGTAGCTTCAGGAGAATTGTAACAACTTATGGCAGTGTACCCCACTGAGGTCTTTGTCCTCCCTAAATCTCTAGAAGTTTTTCAACTTGGATCTGGACACCCTACCCCACATCCCCCACTTATTGATGGGGGGAGGTTTACACCTGGCAATGCTACTTCATTGCCACCCATTTTTAAGCTCAAAATGCAGCCCTAACTGCTTTGCTCCCCACAGGTACCAAGAAATTGCCCCTCCTGTCTTCTTTCCACTCACACCTGTGAAAACAGCTTGGGGAGGCGGAATTTGAGAAAAGAGCCAGTTAGAAAAGGATTAAGGACCCTCCCCCCATCCCCCCCCCCCGGCCTCCCACAAGAGCTTTGTTTTTAAAGAATCCTGTTGGAGGAAAAGACTCAGGAATCTTTGGATAATGTGTGCATCTTGCAAAGATTGCCAGCTCCATCTTGGAAATTCCTGAAGATTTGGGGGACAGAGGCTGGGAGCGCCGTGTTTGGAGAAAGCAGTGACCTCAGGAAGGTCTTATGCCATACAGCCCGTGCTCCAAAACAGCCCCTTTCTCTTGGAGAACTGATCTCTATTCTCTGGGGCTCATTCCGCACATGCAGAATAATGCACTTTCAAACTGCTTTCAGTGCTCTTTGAAGCTGTGCAGAATGGCAAAATCCACTTGCAAACTGTTGTGAAAGTGGTTTGAAAATGCATTATTTTAGCGTGTCGCGAGGAAGGAGCCTGGAGTAGTGGTAGGTGTTTGAAAAACCCGGACCAGGAAAAAACCTGTGAAAAATACCTTGCTGCTATTCGTGTGAAAAAGAACCACTCCTTTCTCCCTTGCCTACCTGCATCCTGGGCATGTCCAGAGTTGAACCAAAGGCACCGACTATGAAGTTCATGCGGGCTTCAGAGGAAAAACTGCAGTTTAAAGCTGGACCCGGCCAAGCTGCGCCGGTAATTGAACGCTGGGCTTGGCCTGGCTGGGTCCCAGTTTTAAACTGTGGTCTCGGAGACAGCACAAAGTATGAGTTTATCTTCACTGCCTGCTGCCTTCCAGACCCATGTGGAGACTGCAGGGCGGAGGCAGGTGTATTTTTCAGGTTCGGTTTTAATAACCTGAAAATATTTGGGAAAAAACGGAAAAAGCTGAGACGTAGTATCATGTGAACTTTGGGGGCAGAGCCAGCGGTGCTTATAAAGCTTTGGTAGACCCACGGTTTTATGCTACTGGGCTCAGCCCTGTGAGATCAGTCTTGAACTCTGCACCTGCCTCTGGACTCTATCTGGGTCTCAGAAGCAGCAGGGCGTGTGGGTTCAACTCAGCCCTACCAGCTGACTCCTAGACCCACATGTAGTCTGGAGTCACGTATATTTTTTGGTTTTGGGATATACATGATAGATAAAAGGCCCCACGGGGAGCACAACAAATATGTTCTACTGGGAACTCTCAACTATCTCCACTTATTAAACTGTGATCTCTTCACAAAGACTGGGGGTCGAGTTGTTTAACAATAGAGATAACCTAGTCAGATCAGGCAGCCCAGATTGGAAGAAAAATGTAAGTTGGTATAGTATTTAGATCTGATGTTATCAAATCTGGTGCAGTGCAAGAGTTGGTGAGAGTCCAGGGTTTCAACCACTTTAAGTTTTGTAACTGCACTTAACCTTGCAGATTTATCTAAATTTGCTGAACCTACCCTTTTAATAGGGCAGAGGGCATAACGTTAAAAGCAGCGCAATGGTAAGAGACTCTCCTTCTTGGCGTAGGTTACGTTAAGGTATGGAGGTAATGGGCCAAACATCTCTGCTCAAATGGAATTAGGAGTTGTGTTGGAGAGCAGGTTCATTTTGGCTGCTAGGGTTTGGGATATTAACCCACAACATTTTCAGCAAAAAAACCTCTTTTTGGGTTGTTGTTTTTTTTTTTAAATTCTGGATCTAATAATTTTTTTAGCCCACCTCTAATCCCGAGATCAGTTGCAACTCTGTGGGAACTCCAGACCCCACAGGGAGGTTGGCAACCTTAATACAGTACAGGAATCTAGTCTTGGGATAGTCAAAAAGGTAGGGTCTTGGGATAGTCAAAAAGGCTTGTCTTGGGATCGTCAAAAAGGTAGGAAAAGATAAAACTGAAAAAAATATTTTGTTTTCTACGCAAGAGGCAAGAAGAGTCTTTTTGGTCTTGCTGGAGTAGTCTAAGCTTCAATCTGGAGATGCAATTATATTTTTATAAGTGGGGAGAGGAAACAGGCTTCTAGGTAGATACCAATTCTTTGGTCCTCCCCCTCCTCCTTGGAGGGAAAACCAGGATCCAAACCCAATTGGCCATGCTGGGAGGGGCTGATGGGAATTGTAGCCCATGAACATCTGGAGTGCCATACATTCACCACCACGAGACTAGGGGATTAAAGAGGACGTGGGAGAGAGACCCTTTGGGGCACTTTTAAAGGCATAGGCAGCTATTTTGGGTCCCTCTGCAGAACAGAAGAATAACCATCAAGGAACTAATTAAAATAATGCCAAAACTCAAGATAACTTGGAAACATTTACTGGCAATAGTTGCAGGACTGACCAGACATAGAGCCCATGGCTATGTGAAATTGCGACAAGTTTCTAGCCTGGGTGGCTTTAAAAACACATATTAAATAAAATGACTGAGGATGACTGAATGACTCTTGGAATTTCATAGCCATGTTAAGAAGAACTTCCATGCAGTAGGGTAACATACCTCAAAATGCCAATTTCTAGGGAATGGGTATTGTTTGGCTACCTAATGGGCAATCCTCCCAGAAGCATTTGACTAACCGTGGTTGGAAACAGACTCTAGACCACGAACATAAGAACAGCCTCGCTGGATGAAACCGGTAGTTCATCTGGTCCAGCATCCTGTCCCACACAGTGGCCAACTATTTCCTCTAAAGGTCCAACAATAGGGCATAGAGGCTGGGGTCTTCCCCCGATTTTGCCTCCTGGCATGGGATTCAAAGGTTGACTGCCTCGGAATGTGGCAGTTCCATTTAGTCACCATGGATAGTAGCCACTGGCAAACCTATCATCCTTCATCTGTCTGATCCAGTGGTGTATCGGGCCTAAATGGTGCTCAGGGGCATGACTGTCTCCCCATAACTTCCTGGTTCCCTGCTCCCCCACTCCCCACTTATGGAAGCCAGCAGGGAGGCTGGGGGAGGGCGGGGCTTGGGGGCAGCTCGGATGGGGGGGTGCAGCAGCAGGCCGGGTCCTGGGCTGGCCTGCACCGTGGCACCCGCCTAGGCTGCTCGCAGCGGTGCCCAGCCCTCCCTGCAGGCCAGCTTCTGCCCTACCCAGGAGTCAGCCTGCAGGGGGGCCAGAAGGGGCCGGGACTCAGTGGTGGGCAGCCCAGGTTGGCTCCGCAGCAGCCTACCACCAAGTCCCGCCCACTCCCAGCCTCCGTGTAGGCCGGCCCCTGCCCTCCCCAGACCCTGGGAGGGGCAGAGAGAAGCTGATCTTGGGGAGAGACAGGAGAGGCATGCAGCTTCGAGGCACATGCCATTTTAGGTCGTAATGTGGGGAAACAGCTGATACATGACAAAATGTGACAAAACGGCATGCACCTGGGGACATTGCCGTGCACCCGGCAAGCCGCTGGTCTGATCCCCTTTAAAAGTCACTGATGTCAGCAGCCATCACTACATCCTCTGGCAGCCAATTCCACATTTTAAACACTAGCTCTATAAAGAAGTATTTCCTTTTGTCGGTCCTAAATCTATTGCCCATTAGCTTTATTGGATGCCCTAAAGTCCTATTATCTTGGGAAAGGGGAAAAAAAGCATTCTTCTCAACTCTCTCCACCCTGGTCTGATTCTGCAGGATCATTCTTCTATAGCCCATGAGGTAGGTCAGGAGTTGGGGTTGCCAACTCTGGGTTAGGAAATTCCTGGAGATTTTAGAAGAGAAGGCAGAACTTGGGGAGGAATCTCCCCAGGGCGTAACGCCATAGAGAGCACCGGCCAAAGCTGCTGTTTTCTCCAGAGGAACGGAACTCTGTGGTACGGAAGTCAGCTGTCGTACCAGAAGTTCTCCAGGCCTCACCAGGAGGGTGGCAACCCTCCTTATGTCCCTCATTCTGGGGGAGAGCAGAACTCTGGCATGGTGTGTCTCTCACAGGGTTCCCACAGAGCATCTGAGGGTCTTTCCCCCTCCCCTCCCCCACTTTCTGTTCTGCAGTCAGCGTAGGAGGGAGAGGTCTTGGAAAGCAGGTCAGAGTCTCTGCTGATTCAGCCTGGCGAGAACCGGCGCACTGCAGGCTGCGCTGAGTGGGATGCTGACCGGGGTGGGAGGGGGCGGGCAGGGGGGAACGACAGCCACACGGTCTTGGCGTTGCTGACTCACAACCTCCAGCTGCGTGTGTGCAGAGGGGGAGGGTTGCGGAGGCAGGCATGGCTGGGGTGGGGGGAGATGAAAGGCTCCCCATGGTTCCCTGTCTGGCTTCACTCCCTCTAGAAGCCCTGCTTGGTTTTTGATGCATAGTAAGGGAGCACTAGGAAGAACAGAATTTTGCGCACGGATCCAGCAGGCAGAGCCAGAAGAGTCACCGGCACAGGCTCAAGGGCTTTTGTGGTGGTGTAATCTGGCTACTATCGAGTCACAGTCCACTTATGGTGACCCTGTCGAGTTTTCGGGGCCAGAGATGATCAGAGGTGGGTTGCCATTGCTTTCCTCTGCGCGGCAATGCTGGACTTCCTTGGTGGTCTCTCATCCAAGTGTCAACCAAAGGCTAACCCTGCTTAGCTTCTGAAATTTGATGAGATCAGGGAGATCAGGCCGGCAAAGTTACGGCAAAGGGTTTCCACCCTAGCATAATGGCACAGCTTTGCTATGCCACTATGACATAGGTGCTGCACAGGGAACGCAGCGCCACAGGTTCAAATCCTCGCTCAGGAACAAACTCTAAACGTGATCACTTTGAGTGTTTAAAAAGCAGAAGTGCCATGATGAGGTGGGGACAAGGCAAGGGGTCGGGGAGACAGCATGGTGTAGTGGATAGGGCGCGGGTCTAGAATCTGGGAGACACAAGTTCAAATCCCTGCTGTGCCGGGGAAGCTTGCTGGGTAAACCATGAGCCAGTCGCACATCCTCAGCCTCACCTACCTTACAAGGCTGTTGTGAGGATATAATAGAAAAGAAGTTAACAATGGCAGAATCCGCACGGGCCAAAAACAGTGGTGTGAAAATGGTGTGAAAACAGTGTAAACCCTTTTACACTGTTTTAAACCATTTTATACTGGTTTCACACCAGTTTCACACTGCTGTTTTTGGCCCGTGCGGAATCTGCCAGTGAGAGCCTTTTTAGGTGCTCACTGGGCAGAAAAGAGGCGTATAAATGAAATAAAAGACATACATTAAAATTCATATGAAATATACAAGGGGGCAGATAGTCTGGGAATGTTCAATCCTTAATCACCCCTCTCTCCAGCTGTGGCTTACATCCTCACAAGTATTTTGACAGCCTAAACAGTCTGTTTATTGTAGTGATTAGAGCAGGGACGTCAAACTCCGACCCTTCAGATGCTCATGGACTACGATTCCATGCTGATGGGAATTGTAGTCCATGATGCACAGAGGCCGGCTTGAATACCCGGAGTACGAAAATCAGTCGACTGAATAGCTGTGTTAGTTTACAGATTGTAAACACAGACCCAGATTCAAATCTGTGTTCAGCATACGCATTCATTTATCATTCTCCCCTATGCCACAGGGTTACTGTGAGAATAACATTGACGTGGGAGGAGAACCACGTATACCACCTTGAGATCCTTACAGGAAGGACAGAATATAATTCTAATAAATAATTCCAAACACTTTCCTGCCAGCCAAGGACACTTCCAGTATCAGAGGAGAACAGGAAACAGAATTACCACAGGAAGGGAATTCTGGACCCAAAACCATCGAGTCCAGAATTTAAAATTACCTAATTGCACCACCATGTTTACATGGTGCACAACTGCGGAAGTGCTTGCGGATGCTGGCATAAAACTTCACAAACAAAAAATCTTGACGTAATGATATGGATAAACACATGAAGATTTTTTTTTGCAGGATTTTAGCAATGCCTGTGTATGCATTGGTAAAACACTGCACACACAAAAAACCTTGATCTAGCAGCATGTATGATCACATTAAGATTTTTTTTGCAGTGTTTTAGCAAAGTGCAAGTACCCTGTGTACATAAGCTTAAAAAGCATACTTGCCCGCAGCAATCAGATACAATGGTTTTGCGGATCAGGGGTGGGAGCAACTAACACTCAAAGAACCATTTTGGACCCGTTTCCATGGGAAAAAAAACACTTAGACACATAAATAATTTTTTGACATTTAAGATAAAGATAACACTATATATATAGGGTTTTTTTTAACCTTTTACTCCGCTCATTCTGAGAAGCACATGGATGTGCCCGCCCTGCTGCCTGCAGGGTAGTGAGGATGAGAAGCCAGTGAAACTCGGCCTCGCTTGACGGCGCCCGAGCGCCAGCTCGGCTCAACGGGGCAGGCGAGAAAGGAAAGCCAGCTGACGCAGCTGGCCCGACCGTGGGCAGTTGAGGTAAGCCCCGCCCTGCTGCCTGCAGGGTGGGCAAAGATGGGGCTGGCGGCTTGGCTCATGGAGCCACAGTGCAAGGACAGAAGAGCCGCATGCGGCTCTCGAGCCGCAGGTTCCCTATCCCTGGTTTGGATGATCACATTAAGATTCTCTTTTTGAGGTGTTTCACCAATGTGCAAATGCCCATTTATGAACTGGTAAAACACCACACAAACATACACACGGACAAAACTGGATGTAACGATACAGATGCTCAGTAAGACTTTTCGGCAGTGTTTTAGCAGTGCACACGTGCTTATGCATGCATCAGTAAAACACCACACCCAAAAAATCTTGATGTAACCGCATGGATAATCACATTAAGTTTTTTTTCTTTTGCAATGCATACACATGCATATGAGTCGCAGAAAAGGGCAGAGGCGTAGCTCCAAGGGGGTCGGGATGCGCGCGATCCACCGGGTGTGTGCCCCTGTGATGGTGTGGGGAGGGTGTTCCGGGAGCGTGGTGGGAGATTCCGGGGTGGGATGGGGGCAGAGGATCAACCAGTGCACCAGGTGCTTTCCCCCCTTGCTATGCCTCTGGAAAAGGGGAGATACATATGAATGGGTTATGAATGAATGCACATGGCACATGACATTTTTCTGGAATTAATTTCAGGAATATCCCAACTTAAACCAGAATTCAGAAAGCAAGGATAAAAGAACAATCAAGGAAGTGGACTGAGAAAACCCACTTGTCCTCAATTTTGGACAGGGGTCATATTGTGCTCAGTTTGCCTTTTCATCCACACCAGTGTTTTAAAAAGCCAAGGGAAGGGGAGGGTCAAGCAGAAAGCGTCATGGGGGGGGGGGCAGAATTAAACCCCTTTTCTGCAGCGCCACAGCCTCAATCCATGCTGAGCCTCTCTCCCCACCCCAAAAGCTGATTTATAAGGCTATTTGGCATTCTAACCGTGTGGGGAATGAAATGGCGGGGCACAGACTACATGCGAGGTCCAAGACCTTTATGAACAATATTCCCTTCGATACTGGAAAGTGTCTGATTTTGAAGTAAATGCAAAAAAGTATTAAAATCAAAGCCCGGGAAATTTATGCCATGCTTGACAGAGTTATTAGCCATTCCGTAAGTCTTCTCTGGTTGCTATTAACACGTTATGAGAAGGTAATAGTGCATTTTGCCAGGGGCCCATCTTTTATTTAAATACAGCCAGGATGTCGTGATGAAACTTTAATGGCGGGGGGAAGGAGGGGGCTGAATTATTGAGCCACATGCCAGTGGCATGAAATTCTGCTGAGTTAAGGGAGGAAAGGAAGGGACACGGGGAGCATAGGGTCAGGGAAAGGTCCCGTTTGGTGCCCCAGTCGGAGGAGTTTGACAGGCCAGATAATTCAGGTGAAAAAATCAGTGCACCACTGGAGGGAGCTTTGGGCAAGAAGTCTGCTGTTCCCGCCAGTAGCAGGCGATTAGGATCTCATGAGAGTGCTGGGGTCATGGCAATCACATATATATGAGGTGGTCATAATGAGACCACTTAGAAGTAGAGTGGTGCCAGAGTGCGCCCAGTGCACACTCTGTGTTTTCCGTTTATCCACAGCACCCCGCTAGCTGATTACTTACCCTTCTGCCCCTGTGCAGGAGCGAGTGGCGATTTTCCTACCACGGGTGCGTCCGGTGCAAGCGTGCGCGGTCCCCTGGTAGCTACGCCGCTGTGTGGGATTCATTATTGCTTGCTCCACGGTTTTTCCTTCTGATTAGGCTGGCAAAGGAAACCAAAAGCTCTCTAGGTCCTCCCTGATGGGCTGCACTGCCAGGGGACATGCACCGTGGGGCAGCGGTAGAGTTGTCAACCCCCAGGTGGGGACTGGCGATCTGGAATTACAACTGATATCCTAACAAAGGATATCGAAGAGATAGAAAAAGTGCAGAGAAGGGCAACGAGGATGATTGAGGGACTGGAGCACCTTCCCTATGAGGGAGAGGCTGCGGCGTTTGGGACTCTTTAGTTTTGGGAGAGGAAACTGACTGGCGGGGATATGATTGAAGTCTATAAAATTATGCATGGGGTAGAAAATGTTGACAGAGAAATTTTCTCTCTTTCTCCACGATACTAGAACCGGGGGGGCACACATTGAAAATGCTGGGGAAGAATAAGGACTAATAAAGAAACGCTTCTTCACACAGCGTTAGCGGTTAAATTGTTTACAGAATATGCTGCCACAGGAGGTGGTGATGGCCACTAACCTGGATAGCTTTAAAAGGGGCTTAGACAGATTTATGGAGAAGTTGATTTATGGCTACCAATCTTGATCCTCTTTGATCTGAGATTGCAAATGCCTTAACAGTCCAGGTGCTCGGGAGCAACAGCCGCAGAAGGCCATTGCGTTCACATCCTGTATGTGAGAGCTCCCAATGGCACCTGGTGGGCCACTGCGAGTAGCAGAGAGCTGGACTAGATGGACTCTGGTCTGATCCAGCTGGCTTGTTCTTATGTTCTTATGTTCTTAACAGAGATCGGTTCCCCTGGAGAAAATGGAGGCTTTTCAAGCCCCAACTCTCCTGTGTCTTGTCACAGCATCCAAGAGTTCCCTCCCTGTTCTTGTACTTGTTAAAGACTGGTATACTCTGTCTCACCAAAATATGTTAGTAGATTGCACATTCTTCTGCCACAGAACTCAACATGCTGGACCTTCTGTGTTGTAGAATGCTCCACCTGGGTCCTAGTGCCTCCCTAGTCCGGCTCTCCCCATTCATTTGAAAGTCTGATGATAGTCGTTCATTGAACTATAAATACTCCCGTATCAAAATAGCATGCTGAATGGTGCACAAAATAATGGGTTTTGACAAATGAATGACAATTCTCATATTCGTTCGGACTATATTCTAACGCGAAAGCGTACAATTTCCTCAACTGCTGCACCTCAACTGACCATGCTAACATCTTTATCTGAGACAGTGTATAGTAATGGTTCTTCTCAGCCTGGCCAGACAACACCTGCTCCTTATCAGGGTTTGGACCTTGGGAGAGCTGTGCAGCTGCCATGAGCTGGTGTCGTTATTGAAGTTGCTTTGCTTTGCAGGTGCAGTGTTATCACTTCTAGCTGTGGCCTTGGAGTTCTGCAGCTGGGAAGAGACTCCAGGCCGGACAATGCGAACTGTCTGCTTCTCATGTGGGGGTGAGGATCTCACACTCATATTATCAAGAGTTTGGTGCGGTTTCCGCCAGAACTCTCTTCTTATGTTCCCGACACGTCTTCAATAAAAGCCTTGAGCCAATCAAGTGAATTATTGTCTGAACGGGGAATCTGACAGCAGTCTGAGAATGTTTTTGCTTTCGGGGATGACCATTAGGACAGGGGGTGCTTAGGTTGGGATGTAGACTGTTGCTTTGTGGAGGAATGTTAGTTTCAGCAAAAAACCCTGCTGGAGTGTATCCGTTCGTACTCTGATGCAATAAACCTGATTCTGCAACCCAGAGTTGGGTTATTGGGAGGAGGTTTATGGACATAACACTGTTTTGGAGGGTGGAGTCTATAGGATTGTACCCCACTGAAGACACTGCCTTCCTCAACCCCTCCCCCCCACCTCTTCTTAGGTCCCACCTTCAAATCTTCAGGAATTTCTCAACTCAGAGTGGGCAATGTTAGGCAAAGTGTTTAACAGAAATCATCCAAGGCCTTGGCAGGATTGAGCTGGAAAAGGGTATAGAGCAGGGGTAGGGAACCTGCGGCTCTCCAGATGTTCAGGAACTACAATTCCCATCAGCCCCTACCAGCATGGCCAATTGGCCATGCGGACAAAACTGATAGGGAATTGGTCCCTAATTTTATCGGCCCTGATATTCCCTAAGAGGATGACAATAAAAGTATCCTTTCTTGTGCTGGGAACCAGCTGCCACTGGTAAAATTCCTGATTAATCACAACTATGAAAAATCCAACCCTGGCTTTGCTCCTAAAGCACAGGTGTCAAACTCATGGCCCTCCAGATGTTATGGACTACAGTTCCCATCATCTGGCAGGGGATGATGTTATGGACTACAGTTCCCAGCATGCTGGGAATGGACTACATGCTATGGACTACAGTTCCCAGCATGCTGGCAGGGGATGGTGGGAGCGCGGGTAAAATGGCATATCTGGAGGGCTGCGAGTTTGATGTCCTATAGGAACTATCCAAGTATATGCCGGAGGCGGGCGTTCTCTGGGAAGAAAGAGAACCCAAATTTCATCATGTCGGAGGAACCCAGCCATTCTTTGCTAGCAAGTTGTCCAGGAGGGCTCACAGTAGCATCCGGCAGGGAGGACTGTCCCCTCAAGAGCATGTTCATTCGCTGCCCCCCGTCACACACTGGCAACTCACCTTAGTGTTGCGTTGTCCCCCTGGCAAACTGTATAGTTGTCAGCTGGCTGGGTAAAATCTGCACTCTGAACCAGCAGCCCTGTGTAGCGAAAGACAGAAGATGCCATTAGGGTCTGGTGGAGGAACGGCTTCCCAGGTATTCCTGATCATACATTTATCCAGTTGGGAAATGGACTTTATTTAGTAGAACGACCTCGACCAAAGACACGGCAGCATGCACACTTTGAATGGGGAGAGCAGGGTTTGAGGAGGGATCTCAGAGGGGTATAATGTGACAGATTCCACTCTTCAAAACCTCCACATTCTCCAGGGGAACCGATCTCTGGAGTTCAGTGGTAATTCCGCATCTCCAAGCTCCATCTGGCAGACTGACAACCTTAGCATCATAATTCTGCATAGTCAGAAAATTAGACATTGCCACATTGGCAGAGTCTGGTCGTCAAAAAAGGGACTGTCCAATTGTCCATATACTAAACCCATGGTGGCGAACCTTTGGCACTCCAGATGTTACAGACTACAATTCCGTTCATACTCTGCTTTCTGCATAGTTCAGAATAGTTTAGTAGTTTAGTTTAGTACAGTGGTGGCGAACCTTTGGCACTCCAGATGTTATGGACTAAAATTCCCCTGGCAAACTGTATAGTTGTCAGCTGGCTGATGGGAATTGTAGTCCCTAACATGGCAGGGCTGATGGGAATTGTAGTCCATGACATCTGGAGTGTCAAAGGTTTGCCATCACTGTACTATGTATGAACGGAATTGTAGTCCATAACATCTGGAGTGCCAAAGGTTTGCCACCACTGTACTAAACTAAACTACTAAACTATTCTGAGCTATGCAGAAAGCAGAGTATGAAAGGAATTGTAGTCCATAACATCTGGAGTGCCAAAGGTTCGCCACCACTGTACTAAACTAAACTACTAAACTATTCTGAGTTATTCTGAGCTAAACTAAACTACTAAACTATTCTGAGCCAAAGGTTCGCCACCACTGTACTAAACTAAACTACTAAACTATTCTGAGCTATGCAGAAAACAACACTGTCGTTTAAAGGAAACCTCATCCTACTGTTGTGCCAATTCTAAAGTCCACCCTTCTATGCTCTCTCTGCTGATTCCCCAAACCATTGCATGCAGAAGAAGAGTTGGATTTATATTCCCCCCTTTCTCTCTGATAGGAGACTCAAAGGGGCTGACAAACTCCTTTCCCTTCCCCCAAGAAACACCCTGTGAGGGAGGTGGGGCTGAGAGAGCTCAGAAGAACTGTGACTAGCCCAAGGTCACCCAGCTGGCGTGTGTTGGAGTGCACAGGCTAATCTGAATTCCCCAGATAAGCCTCCACAGCTCAGGCAGCAGAGTGGGGAATCAAACCCGGTCCCTCCAGATAAGAGTACACCTGCTCTTAACCACAATGCCACTGCTGCAGTGGGGGCTTCCAATCAAATACATGTGAGCCAAAAGGGGTTCTATTCATTAAAGCAAACAAACAGACCCAGATTGGTTATCCTTTCTTTTATGCTCCAGTACCTTTACAGTTAATAGATCACAGTAAAACTGCCCCTGGATGAGTCTATGGCAGGGGTAGGGAACCTGCGGCTCTCCAGATGTTCGGGAACTACAATTCCCATCAGCCTCTGTCAGCATGGCCAATTGGCCATGCTGGTAGAAACTGATGATGTAATTCCTGTGGAGAAACCTGATTCTGATCTATGGGGAAGAGGGAAGATCCCACGACACAGACATTCCTAGACGGCAGCAGTTCAACCTGCAGGCAACCCCATGTCTGAAATGTTCCCATTGTTTCCCCAAATGCAGAAAGGTAAAGTGATGCCTTTGGATTCCTAATGAGGAGAAAAGTGGGGCATAGAGATCAAAACAAAGAAAAGAAAATACTGCCTTTGACTGCAGGTCAAGTGTGGAATGCTTGAATCCTAACCCCGGGGTGAAAAAAAAACCCTACAGAAAAAAAAAATAGCATGCTAGTTGTCTATGTACATGGAAGTTTTAAATGTGGGAGACATTTCATCATGGAATCCCCAACAGATTGAAGAGATATAGGCTGTTTATACACTTGTAGTTTCCTTCACAAATGAGTGCAAATTCCCTTTGGGTTTGATTCTTCACTGCACGCCACATTTCCCCTTCTCCCGAACTCACTGCGCCTCAGATCAGAGAATCCCCACAGTTTCTAAAACCTCTGGCAATGCAACCTTTCCTCTCCCTTTGCAGGGAAAGCAAAGGAAGACAGAATGCTTTTGGCTTGCATTGGGTTTTCTCACTCCTTCCTGCTTTCCCCCACCCAACCAGCAGCAGTTCCTCCTCCTCTCCAGGGCAGCCATTCAGACTGATTGAAAGATCTTTCTCTCTTTTTTTAAAAAAAGTAAAGCTTCTGGTCTATTGCTGGAGCAGTAGATGGGTGAAATCTACATCAAATTTACGTGGTCTAGACCAGAGGTGGGATCCAGCAGGTTCTCACCCGTTCCCGAGAGTGGGTTACTAATTATTTGTGTGTGCCGAGAGGGGGTTACTAATTGGGTCGGCACTCTCCAGCCCTGCGCCTCCCGAGGCCTGCCTGCCTTTGAGCATTGAGGTTCCATATAGCAATTAGAGCTAATAATGTATCCCTGAACTGGGTTAATCCCTTCAGGTACTGCAATTCATGGATTCTCAGCCTTTCATACCTCACCAGTCTCTATCAAAGAACCTGTGTGTTTCACCATTGCTGTGTTCAGATTTGTGAGTTGGGGCATTTTCTATAATCTGATGATGATTTAGAAATGACCTGGTGCAAAAAAAAAATTTGGGGTCATGGTGGGGTGGCTGCCCATGGGGGGGGGGGGCATCCAACTCAGGTTTTGCCCAGGGCTCAGGTTTGCCTAGGTACGCCTCTGCCCCCTTTGCTGAGGGGGGCTGGCGAGGGAACCTGTTACTAAAATTTTTGGATCCCACCACTGGTCTAGACCCAAGACAGCACACACACACACCTATGCACACTCATACACACACAGGCAGCAGAGAGCAATCTTTCCATCTGGAGGTTGCATGGAGAGAATAGGTGGGTAAAACAGAGGATCAGCTTGACTGGGGACACTTCACAGCAGTGGAATCCCCTATCCTGACTCTTTTGCACCTCTCTTTGAGGTGACTGCTAGCTCATTGAACGGAACTTGCTGCTATTGTCCTTCAAGATGGAACCGACTGAAGTGCAGTGAAGTGCCCCATGTGAGTGGGCTGGCAGCAGATGAAGGGATTGAGCTAGTGATCTCTGCTCCTATTAAAGGGGAAACCACCTCGATGACTTCCCCACTGCCTCTGACACCCAAGTGGATCAGGACCAGGGACGAAATCGTGCCTGCGCACCTTCCATGATTAATCTGATGGCTTAGGCTTCCAGGATTCACTAAATGACTGGCCTAAATCAGAGGGAAAGGGTTAACTTTCTTACAGTGCTTGAATCACAAGGGCCTGGGGGCAGTGGTAAGATTAAAATAATTTAACAACCGGTTCCGGGTGGAGGGAATTCAAATAATTTAACAACTGATGGTTTACAAGCCCCGTTTTAACAACCGGTTCTGCCGAAGTGGTGCAAACCTGCTGAATCCCACCACTGCCTGGGGGGCATAGCAACCCACCATTTTTGATGATTCCCCCCTTTAACCTTTCTTTTAGGGAGGCGTGATTTGACCTCCTATCTCTATTCAAAACTACCTCTCTCCAATTTCCACCTTCAGATCTCTCCACCATGAACATATGCCTAGCAGAGTGGAGTCTGTTTGAATCTGAATTTTGCCCCCAAAGAAACCCTTGGTCCTCTTTGCTATGTAAAAGTCCAAGATGAGGGATGCAAGCAATGAACAAATCCCTGAAATGGCAAGCGGATACTCTCAACCCCAGAACAAGATGAGCCCCTCCATCCACAGATGTTATTTTATCACACTGTGGAAAGACATTAAATGCAAAGCATGAAGGCCACTGTCCTTCTTCCATTCTTTGCTGTCAGCAACCAGTATTTCAAGATATACTGTCTCTGAGGATGGAGGTTCCATTTGGCCAACTCAATTAATAGGCACTCCTCAACCTTCCAGCCACCTGAAAGTTATTCTAGCCCACTAGATTCCACATGGAAACAGAACCAGGGGTCTGGGTTGTAAGTCTCTGATTCAAATGGCCTCTGAATGAATATCTAGCCAATCAACAGGAGCATTTGGCTGCCAGCTCCTTTCTGGGACTGCTGGAGAAAATTCATGCCAGAGAGTCACTCAAGGTAGAAGTCACTCCTCCCCTGGACATGCACATGAATGTGCGGGCACATGGAACCTAGAGTCCCCGGAGGGCCTATCAAGAGGTGCCTCGTCCAATCTTCCTCAGCAATGTTTCCCTGTCAAAAATCCACTAGCTGCCCCCTGCAGTGAGCTAATGTCATTATGCCTTCAGAGATTGGGGAAAGGTTCGGAGAGGTTTGTGCAGAACTGAACAGAGAACACAGGGAGGGAGAAGACCGACCGCTAACAGGATTGGATCTGAAGTTACCTGTTTAACACTCTTTGCAGGGATCCCATTACCTAGCTGCCCAACTAAATTTGTTCGAGGGGATAAAAGTCACCCTGGGTTTACGCACACACTTGTTCCTGATAACAGACTCTGGGTTTGAGGACAATCTGAAGATTTTCGACGGTCAGGATTGGCTGTACAACCACCAGAAACAAAGTGCAGGTTTGCGGTTAAAAAAACATGACCGCTTGGTGTGTGCCTGCCCGTTGCTGCATCGAATGATGAATTGCATGTGCATGACACACTGGGAGTCACGGAGCAGCATAATGAAAAAGAGGGAGGGAGAAAAGGACTCAGTGTGCCAGTAACAACAGACGTTTCTGCTCCCCGCGCTGGCAGCAAAGGGGTTAACAGTTCATATGCCACTCCTTTGATCTAAATCACTCCCCAAGTGCTCATTAGGGGTGAACTTTTTTATCTGATAAGTTTTGGGTTCAGGTTTAAAAACTCACACATAACTACAATGTGTGCAATACGTATATTAGCAACTTCTAAATGATCAATCATCATTCCACAATCATGGTTGGGTTTGGGCTGATTTTTCCTCTGAGAGTTTTGTATATTACACCTATAAGTATTGGGCCATTGAAGGAGTTCCGAAACCAAACTCACTGGAGTTTGGTCAGCCCAAACCCAAACATGATTGTGAAATGATGATAGATTATTTACAAGTTGCTAAGATTTGCATTTCACATATTGTAGTTACATGTGAGTGTGTATTGTAAGCTGAAAGCATTATTTGGGTTAGAGATTCAAGGAGTACTTCTGTAAAGAATTTTCATTATAAAGATTTAAAATGCATTGCTGTCTAAGGACAAGTGTGTTAGCCCTCGGGGTGTAAAAGTGGTTTGGTCAGTGGCGTACAGTCCTAGGGACATGGGATACCAGTGGTGTACAGCCCTACGGACATGGCACACACCTTTTGGTCACCTGGGGGACTCCAGATGCCCCCCCCATGTGACCAAACAGGCAGCCCCTCTTCCCTGCCTACAAGCCAGGAGTGAGTTTCCCTCGAGCTCGGTTTCTAGGCAGCGAAGAGGGGCTGGAGCCCGTGAGTAAGCGGGGATTACTCATGAGTAAGTGGGGCTCTGCATGTAGGGGGGCACCCAGAGGGGTTATTGTCTCCGGGTGCCATTTGCCCCTGGTACGCCTCTGGGTTTAGCTTTATTTACTCGGTGCACCCACCCCACATTTTTTAAATATGGTGGATTTGCAGTAGATGTTAAGCAGATCTGTGTCTCAGTCTCTATCAAATTCTCTCAACCCAGGAGCCTTTAGTTGGGGGTTACTAGGGTTGATAACCTAATTCTAGGATAGTCCTAGGTGAAAACTTTCAAATGAGCAAGTGGTTGCATAATTAAAATTAGTTGTATTAAATAATACTCTAATAAAAACAAGAAACATACTTTATGCAAGGCACATACGGACACAAGGCCTAAGAGAAAAGGAAGGAAACTGCATAGGGTTTCATATATGGGTGATAGTTACCAATCTTGAAAGGATGTCATGGGAAAGCAGCACTGAAAATGACTAGCATCTCCAGGAGCAAAAGGAAAAAAGTCCACATGCAAGCGAGGGTGCGTGCATGGATCAAGAACATAAACGATGATTGGCCAGATATTTATACCCCAAAATGGGTCCTTGGGCAGTACGAAATAAGCTGGCAGGAAAGCCAAATAATGGATTGCTTTACTGGGGTTCCTACAAAAAATCAGAACAGGCTTGAAGAGTTGACAGGTCCCCAGAGAATGCCTGGGGTATTCCTTTGGATAGTGATTGATTGCTGGGATGGGTGCAGCTAGGATAAGTAATGGTCTGCCTGGAACATTGATTGAATCACCTTGGAGTGATACAATAGGGATTAGCTGGCCCCATAGCAGAAACAGACTTGTAAATTCCAGCTGGGAAATTCCTAGGCCGTATCTGCACGGCCTGTTTACGACGCACAATAAAAAAAGGCTTCAGGTCAGCCGTCGACAGGCGCCGCTGCTGCAACGCGAGCAGCCGCATCTGATGCCTTCCTCCCCCCCCAGGGCAGCCAAGTCGGGCCAAACAACAACCCTTTAAAGGGTTGCTGGGATTGTCTTCCCCTGTGGCTGCGCGAACCAAGGCCATTGAAGATCGCTTCCTTCCGCTTCATTTCATTATGTTAAGAGTTCACCACACTGTCCCTCCCAATCTCCAGGGTCGGGAGGCAAAGGCGGGCGGGCTGGGCGACGCCCCGCAGGCTAATGCAGGAAGACACAGTAAGTGGGTGGGGAGGGCGAGGCGCCCGCAGGATGTCTCTGCCTCTGCCGCCTTCCTCGGTTAGTTCTTTATCGCTATGCGCGAAGAATTTCGCCTACCGACGAACTCCTGCCGCATGCAGCAATGCAGAAACGGCCTTTGGCCGTATCTGCGGCCTGTTCTACGACGGCCTGAAACGAAAAGCCCCCGGGCGCTGGACCGCAGGCAGCTGCTGCAGCGCGGCAGCGGGCAATGCCTCTTCCTCCCCCCCCGGGGCAGCGTCAAGCGCCCTAAACAGCAACAGGGTTGTTGTTGGGAAATTGTCTTCCACAATGGCTGTGATGCGAACGGCCGCCCGGGCAGCTTTCTCCCCATACTGTGTCTTCCTGCATTAAGCCTGCGGGCGTCGCAGCCCGCCCACACTGTCCGCCGACCTCCAGGGGTGGGAGGCAGCGTGGGCTGCGGCCTGGCTGGCAAATAAAGATGAAAAGAAGCACTGAAAAGCGACTCGTCTTGGAGCTGCCTGCCTTCTGCGACCTCCCGTTGCCTGCTTTCGCGGCTTAGCGTCGCGGCATGAACCTGCCTTGACGGAACTCCTGCGGTGGAAACCGATGCAGAAACGGCCTTTGATATTTGATGGGTGGGGCCTGAGGAAGACAGGGTTTGGGGATGGGAGGAACCTTTTTAGTGTGATATAACACCATATAGCCCACACTCCAAAGTGGCCGTTTTCTCCAGGGAAACTGATCTCTGCAGTCTGGAGATCAGCCATAACTCTGGAAGATCTCCACAGTTGATAACCTTACTGGGTTCAGTCCAGGAGTTCTCCACTATGGACTGTACTATCAGCCCCTGCCAGCATAGCCAAGTGGCAGGGCTGATGGGAATTGTAGTTCATGAACATCTGGGGGGCCATAGTTTGAAGACCCCTACTTTAAACAGAAAAGAAAATGCAGGGGACACTGCTAGGATTGGTGGGTGGGTGGGGATTAGAGAATGAATAGATGCCAGCCATTGGCTGTTGTATTGATAGGGCCAAAAGATAAGTTTGTGTTGGCCAACTGCGATTGTTCTCCTTTGGTCCCTTCTGCACATGCAGAATAATGCACTGTCAATCCACTTTCAATGCACTTTGAAGCTGTGCGGAATAGCAAAATCCACTTGCAAACCATTGTGAAAGTGTATTGTCGAAGAGTATCACGGCCGGTAGTTGTGGGTTTTCCAGGCTGTGTGGCCGTGGTCTGGTAGATCTTGTTCTTAACGTTTTGCCTGCATCTGTGGCTGGCACCTTCAGAGGTGTATCACAGAGAGAAGTGGCCCATGACACACTGGACACATTATGTAACACACTTCTACCAGACCACTGCCACACAGCCCGGAAAGCTCGCAACAACCACTTGTGAAAGTGGATTGAAAGTGCATTATTCTGCATGTGCGGACGAGGCCTTTGATAGAACACATTTTGACTACACAACAGAGCTGCTCATTTGATCGGGGACTTTCATGTTTGACACTTTCCATCTCATTCTTTCCCCAGTATAACTTTTTGAAGGTCTGGGAGTGGGTAGGAGTGGGAACGAAGGTATCGTCATCATACCAATATCCCCTGTTTCTGCAGGAAGTAGCAACGGGTGTATGATTTAAAGGGACACAACACCCTCTTTCACCCTCAGCTTTGTCTCTATATAAAAGCAGAATTTCTCGTGGCTACAATATTTAATAATTTTGACAACCACATTAGGACAATAATGAAATTTTTTACATAGTTTGGCTTTAAGTTTTTTAAAAAGAAGGGAACACAAACATGTCAAACACAGCTTATAGTGATCTGAAACATAAAAGGGTTGCCTTGTGCTTGAGTTAAAACTCAACATTTAAAAAGTTCATTCAAAGGCCATTTTTAACACAATGTTTGAAAAGTTCCCAAATGTTTGTGTGGGTGTGAGGAAACAAATTCTGAAGTTGTCACTGTTTGAATATATATCATATTTCATTTTCTGTCATTTTCGACAAAACCAGCTCAAAGAATAGTGGTGATGTAGACTAGTCCTCATGAAGGCCTCTTCTGCACATGCAGAATAATGCACTTTCAATCCACTTTCACAATCATTTGAAAGTGGATTTTGCTATTCCGCACAGTAAAATCCAGTTGCAAAGTGCATTGAAAGTGCATTGAAAGTGCATTATTCTGCATGTGTGGAAGGGGCCTAGGACAGTGTCAAAACCCACTTTCTGTTTTTCATGAATATTTTCAGCAAAGTGGGAAAAAATAACCTCCCCTTTTTTGGTAATTGCTTTTTCACTCTGTCTTTGTGAAAATATTCACTGATTCCTTTAAACGACCCTCCCTTTCAGTTTGCGAAATCATCATCCAGACAAATCTGATTGGCTACAAAAGATCATGACATCAGAGCGTTCATTCTGTGATCCCTGATAGGGTGGGAATTGCTTCCATGATCAATACCGAAAGGAGGAAGATAAAGCGGCCCGTGTGGGGAAGTGTGCCTAAGAACTATGAAAAAGACAAAGTTGGCTAAGCAGTTTTCCCAGAGAAATTTCCACTCCACAGTCACTGCTAATTATGACCATTAAAAACAACAACAACAACAACAACAGACAATGTTCAATGCAAAGCTTGTTAGTAATTTACAGAACTGGGCGGGTTAATTTTCTCCCTCCAGATTCACAGTAAAAGGATGTGTTCCCTGAATGTGCAGAAGGGAAGGACCCGGATCCAATAGCCCCGGCTGACCTTGTGGATTCTTAAATCTGCTCACAGATAAGTTGCGTATGTGTGCGCGCGTGCGAGCGAGTGAGTGTGTGATGGAGACCGCCCAGTCCTTCCCAGCGAAGCGGTTGATTAAGATTCTGTCTGGCTGACGAATGGAGCCGGACATGAGCCGGAGAGGCAGACGGTTGCTTTGCATGCAGGTCCAGGGAGAAGGTGCCGAGGGAAGAGAAAGACATGGACAGAGATCAATCACAGCCTTCACAAGCTCTGCCAGGTTTCCTCTGCTGTGGCCTGTGAGCCTGAAGCTCTTCCTCGCCTCCCCTGTTTGCACCCAAGACTGTCTCCACCAGGCCTGGCCAACTCTGCCAGAGTCTTTGCCGGGTATCTCCTCTTCCCATTCCCCAGAGGGCCTGCTTCTATGACAGTTCGCGACGGACAGGTATGTAATTGGTGGCTCTCGCTTGAACGAGACACCATGTTTCCTTCATGTTCTCGCGCCGGCTACGAGTGGGGACTGTCAATATTCAACTGCCGACATTGTGGCTTTCAGACAGCTCAACAGCTGCTACCCAAAGCCAGAGGTTCTTCTTCCCCTTCCCTTGAACTGGTACACACACACACACACACACACACACACACACACACACACACACACACACACACACACACACACACACACACACACACACACACACCATTCCCCCAGCACACCAATACTGCTGTCAGAGCCTGGGGACACTTTGATTACCTCAGGAGCAGCAGTGGCGTAGGAGGTTAAGAGCTCATGTATCTAATCTGGAGGAACCGGGTTTGATTCCCAGCTCTGCCGCCTGAGCTGTGGAGGCTTATCTGGGGAATTCAGATTAGCCTATGCACTCCCACACACACCAGCTGGGTGACCTTGGGCTAGTCACAGCTTCTCGGAGCTCTCTCAGCCCCACCTACCTCACAGGGTGTTTGTTGTGAGGGGGGAAGGGCAAGGAGATTGTAAGCCCCTTTGAGTCTCCTGCAGGAGAGAAAGGGGGGATATAAATCCAAACTCTTCTTCTTTTTCATCATACTTCAGCCAACCATTTTTTCCCCTAGGGTTGCCAGGTCCCCCCAGCCCTTGGAAGGGGATGGGGGTTTAGGTTACCAGATCCAGGTTGGGAAACACGTGGAGATTCGGGAATAGAACCTGGGGAAGACAGAAAACCTCAGTGGGGTACAATGCCACAGGCTCCACCCTCCGAAGCATCCATTTTCTCCAGATAAGATGTAATTCCAGGGCATCCCCAGGTCCCACCTGGAGATTGGCACCCCTATTTGGCCCCCTTTGTGCTTCCCGGAGCAGCAGTGGCATAGCAGTTAAGAGCAGGGGTACTCTAATCTGGAGGAACCGGGTTTGATTCCCTGCTCTGCCACTTGAGTGGTGGAGGCTTATCTGGGGAATTCAGATTAGTCTGTACACTCCAACACACGCCAGTTGGGTGACCAGTTCTTCTGAGCTCTCTCAACCCCACCTACCACACGAGGTATGGGGGGTGGGGGAAGGGAAAGGTGTTTGTAAGCCCCTTTGAGTCTCCTTACAAGAGAGAACGTGGGGGGGGTGGTGGTATAAATCCAACTCTTCTTCTTCAGGCTACCTAGAAAAGAGGAGATCCCTGCATCCTTTCTGCCATTAAAGGAGTATGTATTGTCGAAGGCTTCCTCTGAAGATGCCAGCCACAGATGCAGGCGAAACGTCAGGAGAGAATGCTGCTAGAACACGGCCATACAGCCCGGACACCACACAGCACCCAAACATTAAAGGAGTAATTTGCAGTCTCCTGTACCAATCTCATTTCTTTCAGGGGCGATTGTCTAAACATATCCTTCTGATGGTCTCTCCTGAATCTACAGCAAATCAGTTTCACTGGATAATAATATCTCTACCCTCATCCTGAGGTCTTATGTTATGAAAGAGGGGAAATGCTGTCAAAGGCACCACAGCCCTGAAATTTAGTGGGAAACCAGCACAAACCCCTACATGCCTTAGGAGTAGAGTATCAAGACCTGGGCGAGAGATGGTGAAACAGGTGATCTGGCCCCACCAGGTGCATCAGCCCTTTATCAGTCACAGACCAACAGGGGGGCCGAGGGGGGGAGAGTGGCTATCTTGATTTGGGAGGCTTGCTTCTACAGGGCTCTCCCCGCTCTGGAAATCCCAGGCCTTGAATGTATTGGTTTAGTGTGGAATGCTGAGGAGAGTTTGGCTATCTGGTTGGATGGGAGAGGCAGTATAGGACTCTGGTAAAACAAAATTAATCTGAAAGACTGTGTTCTCCCATACATTCCTGCCCAAGATCTAAGATCACAGGGAGACACTCACCTGACTGCCCCATCAATCCAATAATAATAATAATAATAATAATAATAATAATAATAATAATAATAATAATAATAATAATAATAATAATAATAATAGTAGTAGTAGTAGTAGTAGTAGTAGTAGTTTGGATTTATATCCCCCCTTTCTCTCCTGCAGGAGACTCAAAGGGGCTTACAATCTCCTTGTCCTCCCCCCACTCACAACAAACACCCTGTGAGGTAGGTAGGGCTGAGGGAGCTCCGAGAAGCTGTGACTAGCCCAAGGTCACCCAGCTGGTGTGTGTGGGAGTGCACAGGCTAATCTGAGTTCCCCAGATAAGCCTCCACAACTCAAGCCGCAGAGCGAGGAATCAAACCCGGTTCCTCCAGATTAGAATGCACCTGCTCTTAATCACTGCGCCACTGCTACACATCTGGTGAGTACAAAAGACGGTCTTTTCAGTGGCTGCCCCACTATTGTGGAACAACCTCCCCAGGGAGGTGAGTCTGGACTCCATACTCAACCTTTAGGAGCCAGTTGTAAGACAATTTTATTCCTGATGGCATTTGATGTATTCTTCTGCCCTATTAGCAGTTTTAAATTGTTTCTTTTAACTCGCAGTGTTTATTCATTTGATGGTATTTTATTATGGCGTGCACTGTAAGCTGCCTTGAGTCCCTAACAAGGCAGAAATGATATTGAATGTTTTGAATAAATAGGTAAATAAAAATAAGAACAGGGACTCCAACAACCAAACACAGAGCTGACAGATACCGATGCCTTATCTTCATCAGGCAACAGTTATGAATGCTGAAAGAAACAATTCATAAGCACATTACCCTGTAGTTGTTGTATGCTACACATACACTGATGCCTGGTAAGTATTTTCATGCAGAAGAAGAAGAAGAAGAAGAAGAAGAAGAAGAAGAAGAAGAAGAAGAAGAAGAAGAAGAAGAAGAAGAAGAAGAAGAAGAAGAAGAAGAAGAAGCAGCAGCAGCAGCAGCAGCAGCAGCAGCAGCAGAAGAAGAGTTGGATTTATATCCCCCCCTTTCTCTCCTGTAAGGAGACTCAAAGAAGCTTACAAACTCCTTTCCCTTCCCCCAAGAAACACCCTGTGAGGTGGAGCTCAGAAGAACTGTGACTAGCCTAAGGTCACCCAGCTGGCATGAGAGAGCTCCGAGAAGCTGTGACTAGCCCAAGGTCACCCAGCTGGCGTGTGTTGGAGTGCACAGGCTAATCTGAATTCCCCAGATAAGCCTGCACATCTCAAGCGGCAGAGCGGGGAATCAAACCCGGTTCCTCCAGATTAGAGTGCACCTGCTCTTAACCACTACAACATATTTTATGAATCTGACTATCCTGTCTAGAAGGAATCTGTCCTCATTTGTGGTGTCCCCCTCCCCCCGCATGTGTGTTAAAGTCTCACCCAAATCCAGTATTTCGACATATCCCCCCTGTCTGCAAAGGGACAATCCCTGATTAATAAATTGCAGATGGGTTACCCATTCATGGATTGTTTCCACAGAGTCTTTTTCATAGAACATCCCCCCTCCCTTCCCTGCACTGAGAGGGAGACCCAGGAGGTGGGTGAGTGATCAGCTAGACAGGGCTGTAAGGTTAGAAATCCCTCCCTCCTTTTGTGTCCCCTCTCGTCTGTCTTTAAGACTGACATTTGGGTCTAATATCCTGCTTCTTCTCAGAAATTCTTCTCAGAATCTTCTTGGCTAGCAAGGCATGCTATCTTTCCCTTCTTTCCTATCCCAAATGTAGTTCCCTAATAAACATTTATCTTTTACCCTTTTAGCCAGGGTGATAGCCGCTTCTCTGTGCAGCAAAAATCCAACACCACCCCCCTTCCCCCACCGGATGGAGGCATTTATCTTTGGGTTAGCAACAAATAATGCACACAAGCTATCTGGGCTTTTCCTGTCTGCCTCATTAATCTTTCCACCGGGGGACCTCGTGCTCGGCCGGCATCCCTCTAACTTTGGCCCAGTGCAGAGCAGAAAAGGAGTGCTTTTGGGGTGCGCAGGCCTCTTATCTGACTGTGTGCTTGCAAAAATAAGCACTCGTCCCTTGTGATCCAGTTCTCTGCAATTGCTCCAGATTCTTGGTCCGTAACAGGCCCGTTTCTTCCACTGGCCTGTCTGGCGGCCGATTCCCTTCTGAAACTGTGAGTTCATAACCCTTATTGTGAATTTGGAATCCAGATATGTGTTGGCTGCTCGGGGCTACTAAGAGAAGATGATGAGTTTGGAGTCACACCCCACTTTTCTCAACCATAAAACAGGGGTGGGATCCAAAAATTTTAATAACAGTTTCCAATGGGGGTGAGATTCAAACAATGGCGTCGCCGCACACACGCACCTCCAGTCCCTATTGGGCAGGGAGGTTGCTTTAGTAACCACTTCTCGGCACTCAGAAAAAATTAGCAACCACTTCTAAAGAAGTGGTGAGAACTGGTTGGATCCCATCTCTGCCATAAAAGTCTCAAAGACTCCTTTCCCTTGCTCTCTCCACATCAGACACCTTGTGAGGGCTGATAGAGTTTGGAGAGAACTGTGACTGGCCCAAGGTCACCCTGCAGGCGTCACGTGGAGGAGAGGGGAAACAATTCCAGTTTACCAGATCAGAGTCCACTATATAGTGCTGCCTCTCAGTTCAATGGGGCTTCCAAACTGAGCCTGTCTCTGACCCAAAATGGAGGTGTGAGGAAGGGCAATGGGAAAACCCAATGTTAGGGTTGCCCGGTCCCCCTAGCCACCCATGAGGGATGGGGGGCAGGGTTGCCAGATCTAAATATCTCCAAGAATTACAGTTCCTCTCCAGGCTACAGAGATCGGTTCCCCTGGAGAAAACGGCTGCTTTGGAGGGTGGACCATATGGCCTTATCCTCTGCTGAGGTCCCTCCCCTTCCCAAACCACTCCCTCCTCTGGCTGCACTCCAAAGTATCTAGAAATTTCCCAACCCAGAGGTGCCAATCCTACCTACCACCCAGACCCGAAACAACCCAATGAAAGTGGATCACGTGGCTTGCCTGGATCCATGGGTGCCCATAAATGTGCGCTCCTATTCCCGCCACCTCAGCAAGCCAATCCACACTCTTATGAAAGCAAATGCTATCAATCGCATGCCAATACTACACCCCGTGCAAATCTATTTTGTTTTGGATCTTGGCAGGTCGAATTGTCAATTTTTTTGAATTAAAAAAAATTGTGGGCTTGTGGCTGCACCTCACTGTGAAATGTAGCTGTCTCTACCCTGTTTCGGTGCACTGGGGTCAGGGATCTCTTCCTGCATGGCTCAGGCCCATTCCTTTGGGCATACCCAGCCCTTCCCCCTTCCCTCTGTCTCGCTGGCTTGCTGCCTTCACGTCCCACCGGCATACATGGCTGCCCGTCAATATCATTCTTTCTACCTGAAGGAGCTGGGAAGGTCAAACCTGGGGAGACGGGGATGAATTCATGCTCACAGAGTCAGGCTCCCTTCTCCCCCCTCCCCCTCCCTCCTCATCCTCTCCCCAATCTGCTCTGCGACGCAGTCTTTCTGCTATCTTCTGAATCTCTGTATCCCACCACACAGCTCAGCTCAGCTCAGCTCCTTTTATCTTTCAGTTGCCTGTCCCTCCCTCCCAGCCAGCTGAGGACACGGTCATATATGTTCTCCGCAAATATTCTGATTCAGAAAGAATTAACAAAAACATAGCAGGGGGGCAAGAAAGGGTGAGAAAAAAAGGCAGCTGTTTGAAAGGACTCCACTAGCACTTCCCTTTTAGCAATAATTAATGGCAGTGTTGACATTGGTATAGTGGTTATAGTTGCCCCTGGTCCACCAACAACATACCCTGAAGTAGGACAACTGTCAGGGCCCAGGGGGTCGGATGTAGAGTTCCCAGGTCCCACCTCGCCATTGGCAAGAGGTTGGGGTAGAGTTGCCAGATGCAGGCTGGGAAATTCCTGGAGATTTGGGGGAAGGGAGGACAGGGTTTGAAGAGGGACAGGACCTCAGTGGGGTACTATGCCAATAAGTCCATCCTCCAAGAATCTGTTTTCTCCAGGGGGATGAGATGGGAGCCTGGGAGACCCCCAGGTCCCACCTGGAGGCTAGCATCCCTAGTCTGGTTGGGACCCACTGCTGCTAACCTACACATCTCCTCTGACCCCTGTCTGTACCTGTTCTCTGAACTGTCCAGTATCACTGAAGAAAGGGTGGTGGCAGAAACTCTTCCCGTTGCTAGTGCTATTGGGGAAAGGGTGTACAGGTATAATGAAGGCAACTCAGCATGGATGGCAGATGGCCTGAAAATGGGAGAGAGTGCACAGTCTGTCTGTCTGTCTGTCTGTCTGTGTGTGTGTGTGGGGGGTTCAAGATGCAAAAGAAGCATGAAGAGGAACGGGGTGGTCATAGGCAGATGGGCGCACCAGGGCACTGTCTGCCCAGGGCCCCCCACAAGCTGGAACCAGCCTTAAGTAGCCCTGTTCACACACACGTAATCCACTTGAGGGTTCTTTGCAGATCAGGAAACAATGGGGGATGGGGCACCCCCTTTGGGAGTCCATAACTTTGGACTCCCTGAACCAAACCTCACCAACCTTGGTGGGGTAGCATAAGGACAGTCTCCTGATGATATGCTGAAATTCTGGTGCTGCTAGCCTAAAAACTGCACCCCCTGCAGGCCACAAATGGAAAACAACTAAAAAATACCCAAAAATGAACCCTGCATTTTGATGCCCCCCACAAGGTGGTGCCCTGGGCAGCTGCTCACCTTGTCCAATGGGCATTACGCCCCTGAGATCAGCTGAGTAATTAACAACCTTAGCTGGGTGGGTACGTGGAAGGGAGACTGCCAAGGAAGACTCTGCAGAGGAAAGTCATGGCAAACAACCTCTGCTTGATCACCTGCCTTAAAAATCAATATAACACTGCTGTGACTCAACAGCACTTGACACACACGCACACACACACACATGAAAGATAGAACGAGAGACTGGACACAGGGATACCACAGAAAATGGAAGCTCCAAGTTTTCCCTCCTTAAAAGCACATGTGGGAATCCTTAGACATGTTGCTACTTTGTGCCTATGCTGAGGTAGAATGTGACGGTACAATACCACAGCATGCCTAAGAATCCCTAAACATGTCATTACAACAGCCCTATGAGGTAGGATGGTACGTTCTATAATGTATATAGTATATCTTCGTGTTGCAGGCAGAAAGCTGAGCCTGAGAGATAGCGGCTTACCTCCGGCCACCTGCCGAGTTCATTGTTGAGGCGAGAATTCAAGCCGGGATTTCTCAGCTCAGCGCTCCTGCTGTTAGCCACTAAATTATGCAACACCATGCATACACACCATGCGCGCACACAGATTTTTTTTTTCAAAGTCCCCAACCTACTCAGGCTTGGCAGGAAGAAAAGGGAACGGACGTTTTCCTGGCTCAGAAATGCAGTCACCTTAATAACATTCACACCAGTTAAGCTTCTTGGGGAGGGAGGCTGGTTTGTATTTAAGGAGGTGCTCTGGAAACACTGCAAAAAACTCCCAGAAATCCTGCTCATAACATCAGAAGGAAACGTTTCTATCACACACCACAAGGGCAAGGCTGGGAACGGAAATCTCGACAACTGTTGTAGAAGACAGATCGCAGGACAGTTCTGTTTGCAGCTTGTTTAGATCCCAAGCAGCTAACTGTTTTGTAGGTAAAATCTTGGAATGGCCCAGAGTTTCCCATCCTTTTAGAGCTTGCTGGCACTTTTAGAACTCTGACACAGCACAGCCACAAAATGGCAGCCAGAAGAGGCGGAGCCAGCCACAAAATGATTGACACAGCTGACTTTCAGTCACCCTTGATGGCAGCAGCAGCCAAAGCAATTTAATAAACATCTCCTCTGCCAATCAAATCTCCAATGGCCAATCAGAAGCTTTGCTAGGCAAAAGCCCTACTTGGTCCTGTTTACATTCTTAAAAACAAAACAAAACACAGCAGGCACCAGAAAAGGTGTTGGCAGGAGATAGGGTGCCCATTGGGACCATGTTGGGGATCCTTGTGATAGCCACCCTCACCCATTCACTCAAAGAACATTCAAAAGTTAATCTACCTCCCCCTTTTGCGATTAATTGAGGACTGCCTTTTCCCTCAGACGTCCCCCCCCCCCGCCAAAAGCCCAGGAGACTCAATAAACACTGCACCATTTTGATGAAGACCAGACACCAGACCCTTTGTCTCTCTTCCTAGGGGCAGAAATGCAGGTGAGGGTCCAGTTACTGCCAGGGAGGTCACAAGGTAATTAAGGCATTAGATATTCCCACACATGCACAGACAACATCCCAGAAAAGGAGTCTGGTGCAGACACCTTGCTGAAGGGAAGCAGATCTGGGTCAAGTCAGCTGGAAGATCCTATTGAGAGCCATTACAGAAGAAGCAGAAGCAGCAGAAGCAGCGGCAGAAGAAAAGTTGGATTTATATCCCCCCTTTCTCTCCTGTGAGGAGACTCAAAGGGGCTTACAATCTCCTTGCCCTTCCCCCTCACAACAAACACCCTGTGAGGTAGGTGGGGCTGAGAGAGCTCCATAGAGCTGTGACTAGCCCAAGGTCACCCAGCTGGCATGTGTTGGAGTGCACAGGCTAATCTGAATTCCCCAGATAAGCCTCCACAGCTCAAGCAGCAGAGTGGGGAATCAAACCCGGTTCCTCCAGATTAGGGTACACCTGATCTTAACCACTACGCCACTGCTGGCAGAAAGGTGGGATATCAGCATAATAAATAAAATAATATCCTGTAGGGTTAGTAATAAAAGGCATCCATATCTTCTGTGATGTTCAGCCTTCCTCAGAGCTGCCAATTTAGGGTTGGTAGAATGGGGAGTTTTGGATCCCGGAAGGGCAGGGTTTGTGGAGAGGAAGGACTGCAGCAGTGCATATTGTCATAGAGTTGACCCGCCAAAGCAGTCCTATTTTTTTTTCAGAGGAACTGAGGGGCTCAGTCTGGAAACCAGTTGTAATTCTGGGAGCTCCCCAGGCCCAGCCTGGAGGTTGGCAACCCTAGTTACCTTGGATGGACTGCTCATTCATCAGAGCACGCAAAACCTTTGCAGAAACTTGTGCTGCCCCTCATTCCAGTACAAATTAGACTTTCTCTACCACTACCGTCCTTTGGCAGCATCTGATCCATGTCGGACCAGCGATCCATCTAGTCCCACATCCTCTTTCAGGCAGGGGCCAACCGATTGTCCTGAAGGGCAAACAAACAGGGGATAACACCCAAGGGCTTCTGCTGCTGCCGCCTCCTAGCATGGGTATCCAGAAGTTTGCTGCCTCTGTAGATGGAGTTTTCCTTCAGTACCATGGCTAGCAGCCATTGATACCCCTCTCTTCCACAAATCTGTATACCCCTGTGGTTGTTAATCTATGTCAGTGGTGGTGAAGCTATGGCACGGGTGCCAGAGGTGGCACTCAGAGCCCTCTCTGTGGGCACATGCAAACAGAGTGCCCCCCCCAGACATATCTAGGCTGGCCTGGGCTGCTGGGCTCAATTATTAGCATTAAACCTAAGACCTAGTTTTGAGGAAGCAGTGTAGGTAACCCTGTTAAGCGCTGTTAAACCCCACTGATTTTCATGCGAAGAACTAAAGCACGATCCTTTACCTGGGAGTAAGCTCGGTTGCTGGCAATGGGGCTTGCTTCTGAGTAAACCCTCCTAGGATCATGATTCACCCATTGGAAGAGTTGCCGCAGTTTGCTTCAAAAGCAGAAATTACCGACTACCACCAAGCTTGCCTCCTGAGTAGCGCGCGCCTTGGAATAACCATTTTTCTAAACTAAAACCTCAGTATTCAGGTTGAATTGCCGTGTTGGCACTTTGCGATAAATAAGTGGGTTTTGGGTTGCAATTTGGACACTCGGGCTCGAAAAGGTTCACCATCACTGATCTATGCAAAGACCTCCCCAGGGGAGGTACAGACAGACACCAGGGGAGACGTGAGTTGCCCCTCAACTCTAAATGGTTTTATCGTTATTTTACGTCAACAAAAGCCACAACATTTATTTACACAAGACTGTTTCACAGCTTGGGTTTGTCACCTCAGTGAGTTACGCATTTTAGTCCACTCCTGGGCCTTAACAAGTTGGCATTTTTAGGCTCTAAAATCTGCAAACTCAACCTGTGTGGAATTCAGGCCTGATTCATGGGAGGTCTGGGCCATAAGATCTTTCCCAAGAGAGGTGCGACAGCAAAAAGTTTAGGAACCATTGGTCTAATGCAGGGGTAGGGAACCTGCGGCTCTCCAGATGTTCAGGAACTACAATTCCCATCAGCCTCTGTCAGCATGGCCAATTGGCCATGCTGGTAGGGGCTGATAAGGAGTGGTTCCTGAACATCGAGAGCCAGGTTCCCAGTCTGGTCTAATGCCTTCTGAAAGCCATCTATGCTTGCGGCCATTGCTATATTCACCCGCAGTGAATTCCATAATGTAATTACTTGCCAAATAAAGAAGCCTTTCCTTTCATCCAGCCTGAATCTACTACACGTCAACTTCATTGGGTGTCCCAAATCCTAGTATTACAGATACGTTCTCCCTCAGATACATAATTTTACAAACCTCTGTCATGTCCACCTTTTAGCCATCTTTTTTCTAGACCATGGGTTGCCCACAAATGCCACAACTCCCATCAATGCCTTTCCTGGTGTCCCAGGGAGCAATTCAAGTGTTCTGTGAAAGTTGGTGGGGCCAAATGGGGCTTTTTGCCCAGAAAGACTTTTGATTGGCCACCGGAGATTTGTCTGTCCTGGGTTCACCTGCATTGTGTGACTGAAGGTAGATTGTGGCAGCCATTTTGTGGCAGCCTCCTGAAGAAGAAGAAGAAGAAGAAGAAGAAGAAGAAGAAGAAGAAGAAGAAGAAGAAGAAGAAGAAGAAGAAGAAGAAGAAGAAGAGGAGGAGGAGGAGGGAGAGAGGAGGAGGGAGGAGGGAGGAGGAGGGAGGGAGGAGGAGGAGGGAGGAGGGAGGGAGGGAGGAGGAGGAGGAGGAGAGAAGTTTTGGATTTATGCACTCCCCTTTCTCTCCTGTGCAGGATGCCTCAAAGGGAGCTTACAATCTCCTTGCCCTTCCCCCTCTGGCTCAACAAACACCTGTGTGAAATAGGTGGGGCTAGAATGCAGAGCTCCAAGAAGAGCTGTGAAGCTAGCCCAAGGTCACCTAGCTGGCATGTGTGAGGAGTGCACAGGCTAATCCTGAATTCCCCTAGGATGAAGCCCTCCACAGCTCCAGGGTGGCAGAAGCTGAGGAGTAATCAAACCCGGTTCCCTCCAGAGAGATTAGATACCGCGAGGCTCTTAACCTCTAAGCCACTGCTTGCTCCTGGAAGGAACCATTTTGTGCGCTGCATTCACTCATGCTGTGTGTCAGAATGCTCATGAAAAAATATTCTACAGGGAACAACAAGGTTGAGGGGAACCCTTCGAAGCCTCAAGACTGTCTCAGCACTTTTTTCCCTCATAGGGAAAGGTTCCCAGCTTCCCTGTGCAAGTAGGAGAGGTGCCTGGTTGGTTTTAATTCCTGTATCAAGAGACAATGGGTGCAAGAATCCCTCGAGACCGCCCAAGCACCTGGATCACACCAGGAAGTGAAGAACAGGAATTTCAAGGGCTTTTTGTATTCATTTTGAAACACAGGCCTTTGTTCCAGGCCATAATAGGTGTCGGGATGCCAGCCTCCAGGTGGGATCCCCTGGAATGACACCTCATCTCCTTTTGGAGAAGAGACATCTAAGGGAGAATATGATTGAAGTCTATAAAATTATGCATGGGGTAGAAAATGTTGACAGGGAGAAATTTTTCTTTCTTTCTCTACAATACCACTAGAACCAGGGGGGGCATCCACATTGAAAAATGTTGGGAGAAGAATTAGGACTAATAAAGGTGCTAAAACACTTCTTCAACGCCAATAGTGATTGGTGTTTGGCCAATATGCTGCCACAGGAGGTGGTGAGTGGCCACTAAACACAGAGATGGCTTTAAAAGAGGGGCTTGGACAGATTTATGGGAGGAGGAAGATTGATTTATGGCCACTCAATCCCTGGATCCTCTCTTTGATCTGAGATTACCGTCATGCCTTAACAGACCAGGTGCTTGGGAGCAACAGCATGAGAGGCCATTGCTTTCACATCCAAGGTGCAGGTAAGCTAGAAAAGGCACCTGGTGGGCCACTGTGAGTAGCAGAGAGCTGGACTAGATGGACTCTGGTCTGATCCAGCTGGCTTGTTCTTATATTCTTATGTTCTTATGACTATGGAAATCAGTTCTGCAGAAAATGCATGCTTTGGAGGGTGGATTGTGGCACTGAACCCCTGGCTCCATCCTCAAATCTGCACGATTTTCCTAAATTGGTTCTGCAACCCTCCCCTCCCATCTCCTTCCAGTGGCCAAGGGGACCTAGCACCCCAATAAACAGGGGCCTGAGAAAATAGGGATACTTACACTTTCTGACTGAGAGATTCGGATCCTCCACTCAAGTCTCTGTCAAACCCGACATTTTGAATTCTGCCTGAAAGACAAGAGAAGTCGGCGCGGTTGCTAGCACACTTCTGTGCTCCCTAATGTTGTCATAAAGTTATCACCTAAACCCATTTTGTCTCTCTTAATCTCTGGGACCAACACGGCGACAGCTGTCTGTATCCCATTACTATGAAAGATACCGAACTTTTTTAGTCCTGAAAATGGGAAAAGTTTGCACCGGAGGAAGGAAGATGAAGCTGAGAGGGAAAATTAACTGTGGCGTCTGTTCCTAGGGTGAGAGCGAAAGAAGAAAATATCATTCCCTCTGAGGGATTTTTTGTTAAAGATCCCATTTCCTTTTAACCTTCTGTTCAGCTTTAATGGGTGTTGTTGCCCTCTATCTCCTAGGGAACGAGAAGCGTTATTTTACTGCTTGGTGAAGAATTCTGTTGAATGGGAAACCTTGTGTGTTCTTTCGCTGCTCAGAAAGAAAAATCCAGGCAAGTGGTGTGGATGTCAGGTGCTATTCCATTTGGTTGTAGGGCTGCCAACCTCCAGGAAGGGCCTGGACATCTCCAGAACAATAAACTGGTCTCCAGATCATGCAGATCAGTTGGTTCCTAGAAACAGAAATGTCGGCACTTTGGAGAGTAAACACTCACGATCAGGGGTGTCACAACTCCACGGCCCTCCAGATGTTGTTCATGAATGAAAACCAGTTCCCATCAGTCCCCTCCCAACATGAGCATCATTGCTACACACAGCAAGGGCTGATGGGAATTGTAGTTCATGAAAGTCCGGAGGGCCGTGAGTTTGACACCTGTGCACTACATCATCATACACTGCTGAGGTCCTTCTCTTCCCCAAACTCCACCTTCAAAATTCACAACCGGAATTGGCAACCCTAGCTAGAGCTGGCAGCTGAAACTACCTACCCACCAGGAGGAATTAAAAGATTGGAACAGAAGTATTGGCATTACACTGGCATGCAACATCAATTCTGGTGCAAAGCCAGAAGTTTGGGCAAATCCCACAGCCTCACCCTGATGCAAATTGTAAATCCAGTTTTATTGCTCAAAGCTGACATTCTCATAATCTGGCTCAGCACTAGTCCCCCCCCCCCCCCACTTTTCCCATACTACCTTGGGACGTGCCAGTGACACTGTTTTCTGATATCAGAGTTGCTGGCTGGATCCCACAGAATGCTTCTATTTCTTTAAGGGATCCCTAGCTATGGTTTCTGCCACTGTTTTGTAAAAGTTGCACCTGTATTTAGTAGAATGCAGCTGTGCCACCCAGAGGAACAGGGCAGGCTGGGACTTCTATGAAGCTCTATGGTAAACACTGCAGCGTCTCCGAAACTCAATGGATGGCTCTTAATCTTCATGTCCTAAGGTTGCCAACTCTGGGTTGAAAAATAAATGCCTAAGGAGATTTAGGAGGTGGAGTCCCTAGGGAGAGGGACTCCCAATGAGGGAATGTAATGCCATAGAGTAGACCCCTCCAAAACAGCCATTTTCTCAGTGGATCTGACCACAGTTCTCTGGAGATCAGCCATAATTCCAGGAAATTCCCAGGCCCCAGCCACAGCGCGGCCACCCTATATTGTATTCAGTTTAGCCGAATACAGTTCGGCTTCAATTCAGCCGAACACAGTTCGGCTTCAGTTCAGCCGAACACAGTTCGGCTTCAGTTCAGCCAAACACAGTTCAGTTCAAACACTACTAGGAGGGAGTTACATTATGGGGGAGGCAAAGGCCTTATCCTGCTAAAATCCTTTCCCTTTCCCTCTTCAACCTTATACCTATTATCCATTTTTGTGAGATTTCTTTTCTTTTTGAAGACACCTGTTCTTTTTTAATGAGGAGTTTCTTTCTGTCCTCCCATTGTTTCTCTTGCCACAGAAGCATGACCATGCGATTTGACGAAGAAAGAAATCTCCAGCCCACAGATTTTTAATGTCTCCCCTTTCCTCCCTCCCCTGTGCTTTCCAATAAGAGGGGCTTCTAAATTAGCAACAATGAAGTGTTAAAAAAAAGAAGATCTTTGACAACAGTGGGAAAAGTAATGTTTAAGAACATAGGAGAACACTTAAGAACAAGCCAGCTGGATCAGACCAAGAGTCCATCTAGTCCAAGCTCTCTGCTACTCGCAGTGGCCACCAGGTGCCTTTAAGGAGTTCACATGTAGGATGTGAAAGCAATGGCCTTCTGTGGCTGTTGCTCCGAGAGCACCCTGGACTGTTAAAGGCATTTGCAATCTCAGATCAAGAGGATCAAGATTGGTAGCATAAATCGACTTCTCCTCCATAAATCTGTCCAAAGAAGCCCTTTTAAAGAAGCTATCCAGGTTAGTAGGCCCATCCCACCCACCTCCTGTGAAAGCATATTCCGAACACCGAAATACTGCGTTCGCATTGAAGAAGTGTTTTTTCCTTTTATTAGTTCCTAATTCTTCCCCAGCATTTTTCAATGAATGCCCCTGGTTCTGGTATTGTGAGAAGAAAAAATTTCTCTCTGTCAGCATTTTCTACCCCATGCATAATTTTTATAGACTTCGATCCCTTATCCCCCCTCAGGCGTCTCCTCTCCAAACTAAGAGTCCCCAAACGGCACAGCCTTTCCCTCATAAGGAAGGTGCTGCAGTCCCTCAATCATCCTCGTAAACCCTTCTCTGCGCTTTTCTATCTCTTCAATATGCCTTTTTTTTGAGATGTGAAGCGACCAGAACTAATTACAATTACTCCAAGTGCGGTCAGCACCACAGCTTTATATAAGGGCATATGACAATCTTTGCAGTTTTATTCTCAATTCCTTTTTCTAATTATCCCCAGCATAGAGTTTGCCTTTTTCACAGCTGCCATACATTGAGTTGACATGTCCCATGGAACTATCCAGCTAAAAGGCGGCTAAATCCCCTTTCTGGTCTGTGACTGATTAGCGCACTGACCCCTGTAGCATGTATATGTGAAGTTTGGATTTTTTGCTATATTGCATCACTTTGCATTTTGCTGCATTTGAGCTTCCATTGCCATTTCTTAGCCCACTCCACCTAATTTATCAAAGGTCGCTTGGAGCTCCTCTCGCAGGCTCCTTTGTGGTTCTCACCACCCTACATAATTTGGTATCATCCGCAAACTTGACCACCACGCTACCCACCTACTTCCAGGTCATTTATGGAATAGGTTAAAGAGCACTGGTCCCAATGTCCTGACCCGGATCAGCGGGGACATTTTCCACTCCCTACATCTCTCCATTGTGAGGAGTACTGCATTTACACCCACTCTTTGCTTCCTGTTTCTCAGCCAGTTTTTAATCCATGGGAGGACTTCCCCTCTTATTCCTTCATTGCTGAGTTTTTTCTCAATAATAGTCTCTGGTGAGGAACTTTGTCAAAAGCAACTTTTGGAAATCAAGTAGACAATGTCCACTGGTTCCCCCTTATCCCACATGCCTGTTTACATCCTCAAAAGAACTCTAGTAAGTTTATTAGACCCAGGATTTGCCTCTGCAAAGAAATAACCATGCTGACTCTTTCTCTCAGCAGGTCTTGCTTTTCTACCATGTTTTATAATTTTTATCTTTAATGATAGATTCTACTAATTTACCAGGAACAGATGTCAAACTGACTGGCCTGTAATTTCGGGTCCCCTAGATCCCTTTCTTAAAGATTGAGGTGTGACATTAATGCCATCTTCAGTCTTCAGGGATGGAGCCTGATTTCAAGGATAAGTTGCATATTAAAGTGAGAAGATCCAGCAATTTCATGCTTGACTCTTTAAGAACTCTTGAATGAAGAGATGCAATCTGGGCCAGGGGAGTTTGGTAACATTTAGTTTATCAATGAGCTGCCAGAACTTCTTCCTTGTCTACCACCACTATCTTTGTTAGTTCTCGGATTTAAGCCTCCTAAGAAGCTTGGTTCAGGTGCAGGAATTTTCCTCACCTCCTCTTGGGTGAAGACAGATGCAAAAGAATTCATTCAGCTTTTCTGCAATCTCCCTGTCATCTTTTAGCACACCCTTTGTTCCTTTGTCATCCTAAGCAGGGCCTACAGCTTCCCTTGCTGGCACCTGCTTTTGATGTACTTGAAGAACTGTTTGTTGCTGGTTTTGATGTTCCACCGCAGCCATGTGTTCCCTCATAATCCTTTTTGCTCCCTTACAGCTAACTTGCTTCTCTTTTGCACCCACCATTTGTATTGTCTCTCTGGTATTCTTTATCAGTTAAGTTGGACTTCCATTTTCCTAAAGACATCTTTTTCCCTAATAATTTCCTCAAGCGTCCCTTATTAACCATGGTGGCTTTCTTTTGGACTGAGGAAACTGCCTTTCCTAACCTGCGGAACACATTCCAGCTGAGCTTTTGTGACTGTGTTTTTAAATAACCTCCAAGCATCTTGGACATTTTTGACTCTCTTGATTTTCCCTTTCAGCTTCCTGCGCACTATCCCCCTCATCTTTGAGAAATTTCCCTTTCTGAAGGCAAATGTAACTACTATTTAAATGAGGACGGTGCTTCGTATGTCAATGAAGCACTCTAAGTACTTCAGGCACACGATGCCGGTTCTCCACAGTGCCACAACCATCTTGTCAGCATTATCACTTCCATGTTGCAAAACCAAGGGGTGGGGGTGGGGGCTGGCCTAAAATCTACCTCATGAGCTCCTGGCTAGTTTTTTGGAACAGAGTTGGCAGCTTCCAAGTTAAAACCGCTCTCCTGACTACAGAGAAAAGTTCCCACAGGCCACGGAGAAAACAGCAGTTTTAGGCCAGGATACTTCTATTCAGATGCTCCCACCAGTGACCTTGCTATCTCCAGTGTTACTCCCAGGCTATAGTCTTCATTGTTACTCATACTTCTATTCAGATGCCCTCAACTATTGACCTGGTTGCCTTCTTTGTTACTCACAGACAAGGTTTCTCCACCCACCCTGGACACTCCAACAGATATATACTCCACTTGCTTTCCCAACATCAGATCCTCTGAAGATGCCAGCCACAGATGCAGGCGAAACGTCACTAGAACACGGCCATACAGCCCAGAAACCACACAGCACCCAAGTGATTCCGGCCGCGAAAGCCTTCGACAATACAGTTTTAGAATAGGTTTGCTAACTCAGGCTGTGGAAATACTTGGAGATTTGAGGGTAGAGTCTTGGAAAGCAGGCTTTAAGGTGGGAAGGGACCTCAAAAGGTTATAACACCATGCAGTCCACCTTCCAAAGCAGCCCTTATCTCCAGGAGGAATCAATGTTTAAAACTAAATAATAAACAAAACACACAATTCATGCAGTATGGAGACCAGTTGTAATTTCAGTGGTCATCTGGGAATTGGCAGCCCCACCTCAGAAGGACACCTGAACTGCGTCTTCTTTCTGCCACAGGAGGTGGTGATGGCCACTAACCTGGATAGCTTTAAAAGGGGCTTGGACAGATTTATGGAGGAGAAGTCGATTTATGGCTACCAATCTTGATCCTCCTTGATCTGAGATTGCAAATGCCTTAACAGGCCAGGTGATCGGGAGCAACAGCCGCAGAAGGCCATTGCATTCACATCCTACATGTGAGCTCCCAAAGGCACCTGGTGGGCCACTGCGAGTAGCAGAGAGCTGGACTAGATGGACTTTGGTCTGATCCAGCTGGCTTGTTCTTATGTTCTTATGCGTCACTTTTTTTGGTTGCATTTCTCCACCTTCCCCGAGCTCCAGTCACCAGGAATTTCCTAACCCCAGCAGGGACTCACAGCTGGTTCTTATTTGGGGCACGAGGTAGGGAATAACTTTACCGGCTGAATGTCTGCCTTTGATGCCCTTGATAAAGCCATGACGCCCTGCCAGAGAAAATCTATCTGCAAGCCCCTGAACTATGCAAATCAATACGGCCCCCTTCTCTGCATTCGTTCTCCTCCCCCCACCCCCGTGCCAGTTAAACTGGACTCTCATCCCGCACCACCCCTTTCCGCCTTCTTCTCTAGTGTTCAGTTCACTGGCTCTAGCTAATTAGAATGATTAATGGTGCCTGGGAATTATGTAAATTGGAGTGAGGTGCATTTAAGAGGCAGAGAGAAGAGGGTGACGTTGGCAGGGCTGAGAAGTCAGGACTGCAAGGAGCCGTTATTATTTTATTTACTACGTTCATATCTCTCCTTTCTCCCCAGTGGGGGAGCCCAAACGGCTTATGTTGTACTCCTGGCCCCCATTTTATCCTCATGACAATCCCAGTGGTGGGATCCAAAAATTTTAATAACAGGTTCCCATGGTGGTGGGATTCAAACTGTGGCGTAGCGCCAATGAGGCTAAGCGGGGCACGATGGGGGCATGGTTGGGCATTCCGGGGCGGGGCATTCCTGGGTGGGGCTGTGGCAAGGATGGGGAACCGGGGGTGGGGCATTTCCTTGGGCGGGAAACAAATGCACACAGGCGCAGGCTGCCACGCATGCCGGTGCACCTCCTGCTAGACTGCTTCAAGTTCTGCACGCTGCTGCTGAGAGGAGGGGCGTAACTAGGGCAAAAATCACGTGGCAAAATCACCAATTAGTAACCCCCTCTCGGCACACACACATAATTAGTAACCTACTCTCGGGAACCTGGATCCCACCTCTGGACAACCCTGTGAAGTAGATGAAGCTGAGTGTCTGTGACTGGATAGAGGTGTTGGTTTTCAGGGGACACCTGGGGATCCCCCCAGAGCTTACCTCAGGATTACAGAAATTGGCTCCCCAGAGGGAAAAATTGATGTTTTGGGGAGTGTAGTATATGGCATTATATCCCGCTGTGGTCCCTGTCTTCCCTAGACTCCATCCCCAAATCTTCAGGGGTTTCCAAACCTAGTCTAGCACGCCCATTTGCTGCTTTCGCCCAGGAGAGGTCAAATAGTCCTACTGGCCCAAGACCATCAAGCAAATGCCATGGCAGAAAGGGGATTTGAACCTGGATCTCCCAGGTCTTTGTCAAACACTATACTGTGCCTCAGAAAAAAATGTTAGTATGGTCAGTTGAGGTGCAGCGGTCAAGAAAATTATATGCTTCCACATTAAAATACAGTCCAACTGAACATGAGAATTATCATTCGTTTTTACACGCTGCCTTTGTCAAAACCATTATTTGCGCATTATTGAACGCGGCACTTTGATACAAGAGCATTTATAGTTAATTTCCTTTTTTTATTTTTCAAACAGAAGGGAAGGATCAGGGCTAGGCAGGCACAAGGACCCGGGTGGAATATTCTACAACACAGAAGGCCCGGCACGTTGAGTTCTGTGGCAGAGGAACATACAACCCTCCTGACATCTTTTTCTGAGACAGGCTGTAGCACGTGACACTGGCTTGTGGAGTAGGCGAAACAGGCTTCCTTGAAGGAGAGCTCACCCTTCACTTCTTTACATGCATCCTTGCATGCACATTTGGTTTATGCAGAGCAGCCATTAGACCACAGGACGGGCAACTTCTCCGTATGAACTGCGTGAACGGGTACACCCTTCCCAGAATGCTCTGCAATGTGGACGGGTTCCATGACAGATTGACAGGGGTGGGCTCTATGGCCTCACATGCAGCCTTCCCCAACCCCATCTTCCAAAAACCCCACCTTCAAATTTCCAGGAATTTTCCGACACACAGCTGGCAAACTTAGATTGCTGCCAGAAATCAGCTGTCCTGGTTTGCCTCAGCTTCCTCTCCTTCTCTTCATCGCCTGGGAGGGCACTGCTAGAGAACAGGCTGGCATTAACCCAGGAGACATCCCATAAATCCACAGTTAAGACTCACTGTGGTTAATAAATCAAACCCCGACAATGGTTTGGAGTCGCCATATGTTGGCTGAGACTGGATGACACGTGAGCAAAGAATGGTTTCAGGTCTTGGCTTGACAGACCCTAACTAATCAAAGAACCAAGGAGCAGCAGTGGCGTAGTGGCTAAGAGCAGGTGCATTTTAATCTGGAGGAACCGGGTTTGATTCCTCGCTCTGCCGTTTGAGCTATGGAGGCTTCTCTGGGGAATTCAGATTAGCCTGTGCGCTCCCACACACGCCAGCTGGGTGACCTTGGGCTTGTCACAGCTTCTCAGAGCTCTCTCAGCCCCACCTACTTCACAGGGTGTTTGTTGTGCGGGGGGAAGGGCAAGGAGATTGTAAGCCCCTTTGAGTCTCCTGCAGGAGAGAAAGGGGGGGTATAAATCCAACCTCTTCTTTTCTTCTTCTTCAGTGTGGTGTAGGGATTAAGAGTGGTAGACTCTAAACTGGGGAACCAGGTTTGATTCCCCACTCCTCTTCATGAGCAGCAGGCTGTGTAATCTGGAGAACTGGGTATGTTTCCACGCTCCTCCACATAAAGCCTGTTTGATGACCTTGGGATAGTCACAGTTCTCTCAAAGCTCTCTCAGCCCCACCTGCCTCACAAGGTCCACGCAGTGGGGAGAGTAAGGGAAGGAGTTCGTAAGCTGCGTTGAATCTCCTTGCAGGAGAGAAAGCGCGGTGTAAATCCAAGCTCTTCTAACCAGAGTTAGTAGAGTGGTTTGCATTCATCAGATCATTGCAATCACTTCGGTTGAAACAGGGGTTGTCCAGGACCACTACAGCGCCTGTTGATACCTTTCCTGACACCTACCAAGTGTTTTTAGACGAAGAAGAAGAAGAGTTTGGATTTATATCCCCCCTTTCTCTCCTGTAGGAGACTCAAAGGGGTTTACAATCCCTTGCCCTTCCCCCCTCACAACAAACACCCTGTGAGGTAGGTGGGGCTGAGAGAGCTCCGAGAAGCTGTGACTAGCCCAAGATCACCCAGCTGGCGTGTGTGGGAGTGCACAGGCTGAATTCCCCAGATAAGCCTCCACAACTCAAGCGACAGAGCTGGGAATCAAACCCGGTTCCTCCAGATCAGAGTGCACCTGCTCTTAGCCACTACGCCACTGCTGCTCTTTTAGAAAGTGGGATGAACCAGGTAAGGCAAAACTTCTGATTGGTCATTGCAAATTTGATTGGCTGTGCAGACTTTTTTTTTTAAAAAAAGTGTTGCTTGGGCAGCAGCTGCCACCGCAGCAGAAGAAGGCTCACCCTGTGACTGGAAGTAAGCTGTGGCAACTATTTTGCGATTGGCTCAGCCTGCTGCAGCAGCTGTTTTGTGGCTGTGGTCCGAACTCCAAAGGGGCCCACAAGCTCAAAAAGATTGGGACCTCCTGTATTAAACCACAGCTTTGCGTGAGGTCAGATCCGACCCGTAAGTTATCGCCTTCTCTCCTTTGCTTCCTGCACTCGTTTTCATGTCCATCTTTGCCTTTCCAACAATTAGCTCTGGAAGTCTACATTTCTTCCTCCCCCACCCCTCCCGAAATGGGATTCTAGCAAATCACATCCAGCCACATCTGTGTATTCACACGGAGTAGGAATGTCTCGCGACACAAAAATAGTTATGTAAAACAAAACAATGAATCATCCCAATCCGCTCTCGTCACCACCTCTGCAATTTGGCGCTGCGTTTCCAACGCGCCAAGAGGGAACCGGCCCCGTACTGTGCAACTCGATATGCTGCGATCACATCTGATAAAAGATAAATTAGCCTCGTCTGCGAAGGACAACCAATCAAGCTCCTGAGAAATGATCCCCAAAAAGGCCTTCTAAAACGATCTATACAAGGGGCAGGAAAGCATGGAATGACTGATACCTTCCACGCCGCCTGAACACCAAGAGCAAAAACCTTCACAGAAGGGAAGGTGCTTATATTGGCTGCATTTTATCAGGTGCTATTGAGACTGCAGACATATACAGAGAGCCCCTCAAAAGCCATACATAGCCTAAATGTGGAGCAGAAGGTGTTTTTTTTAAGTTGAAAGCTGGATTAAGAGCCAGCGTGGTGTAGTGGTTAAGAGCAGGTGCACTCTAATCTGGAGAACCGGGTTTGATTCCCCACTCTGCCACTTAAGCTGAGGAGGCTGGTGAACTAGATTAGCTTGTGCACTCCCACACACGCCAGCTGGGTGACCTTGGGTTAGTCACAGTTCTTCGGAGCTCTTTCAGCCCCACCTATCTCACAGGGTGTTTGTTGTGAGGGGGGAAGGGAAAGGAGTTTGTAAGTCTCCTTTGAGTCTCCTTACAGGAGAGAAAGGGGGATATAAATCCTTCTTCTTCATCATCATCATCATCACTTGGGCAAGTCTCAGCCTATCCTATCCCACATGATGGAGGATGAGAGAATAGGGTTGCCAACTCTGGGTAGGGAAATTTAAGGAAGGGTGGGGTTTGGAGGAAGAGAGGGACTTCTGCATGGTACAATGGCATTCAGACTACCCTTGGAAGCAGCCATTTTCTTCAGGGAAATTAATCTCTATTATCTAGAGATCTATAATTCTAGGAGGTGACCAGGTCCCACCTGGAGGTTGGCAAGGGGTGTTGGAAACCCAGCTGGGAACAGAAGGGGGGGGTATAAATAACTAAATAAAAATAAATAAGGAAGGCTTTACTTTGCCTGTCACTAATTTTCCATGCCAGGAAAAGCTGCACCTGAATAATCTGTTGATCTTCATTACCTTTTCAGCGTGAAAGCAGGGTTGCGTGAATTCTTCAAGCATTACAGTGTGCATATCCTTCTTAGTATTAATGTCCTGCATGTAGGATTGTCACTTGTGAAGTAGCAGACATGGCCTTTTCAGAGATGGCCCCTCACTTTGTAGAACTTGCTCCTAAGCAAGAGCCACCTGGCTCCAATGACAAGTGGGATTTGGCCAGATGGGCCTATTTGGGATTGCAGAGAAATAGTTGCCCCTCTAGGCCTACAGTCTCAATGGGTTTTCATTTATGGCTGGTGTCACAACATAGCCATTTTGAGATCATTTCTGTGTAACGTTCTCTTTAATGACTTTAAGCTTGCCTTGCAGACTTGAACAATGGAAAGGCCCATCTGGCCAAATGGAACAATGGAAATAGGCCCATCTGGCCAAATCCTAGCACAAGTGTGGGTGAGGGGCAGTGGCTCAGGGGTAGAGCACTTGCTTGGCATGCAGAAGTTCCCAAGTTCAATCCCCGGTACCTTCACTTAAAAGAACCCAGCAGTATGTGAAATGTCGCTGCCTGAGATCTACCAGTCTGAGTAGACAATATCGATTTTGATGGGACCAAGGATCTTATTCAGTGTTAAGGCATTTTAACGTGCTGATAAATATTACGAATAAACAAATACTCTGTCGGGAACTGCAAAACAACCCCGTATAATAATAAAAATAAATAATATCACACACAGCCACGTTCCCACTCAACCTAGTGTAAATAATGAGCAATAATGTACGTTACCACCTGCCCAATAATGTGATAGATATGTACACACATAATACATGAACAAAAGCTGTTTTGAAATATGGATACACAAGGACTTCCTCTCTCTCACACTCACACACACTGGCACACTCACAAGGGCTTAAACCTGACTAATCCTGCTTTTAAACCCATCCTCCGCCTTAAAACCTCCATAATCCTACAAAGAAATTTAAAGGAACCGAAATCTCCTGGCACAGCCTCCGGAGCCGCTTCGACCGTCTCATCTTCTTTTTTGCCCCATAATCCCACTCACAGCCTCCCGCCAATCTTCTCGTCACCAGGGAAACTGGATTGGGAGGCCAGACTGACTGCTCAAATCGAGGGCGCTGTTTTCAAACTGGAGCACTGCCCTTTGAATATTCATGTCCTTCTCTGTGGCACCCAGTAGGATTGCCAGCCCCGCGTTGGGAGATACCTGAAGATTTGGGGGGTGGAGCCTGAAAAGGGACAGGTGTGGGAAGGGGAGGGGCTTCAATGAGGTTTAAGACTGCAGAGTCCGCCTTCCACAGTGGCCATTTCCTCCAGATGGACTGACCTCTGTTGCCTGGAAATGAATTGTAACAGTGGGAGATCTCCTATCGCCACTTGGAGGTTCCACCATTTCATTAATGCAATTGGGGTAGGGGCACCTGAAGTCCATAATCACGGAAAACCTGCACCTAGTAGCTTAACCAGTTGAATGGCAGCCTGTACTTCACAGATTCTTTCAACAAAAGTCTATAAACTACATAACAAGACCTTAGGTCTATATTTTCTTGCTTCCAACTCATTTCATTTAAATGCAACCTCTGCCCACGTGCTTAATCATAAACACATTTAAACACTTGCTTAATCATAAACACATAATTATAAACACAATATTTGACTAAATATGACTTCAGTATAGAAAATGGTCACACAAGATTCCAATACATGTAATCTTGTATTCCTCAATAAAGTACCTGACTAGTCGACCCGACCCCCAGGTTGAATTTGACCTTGTGATTATTGATCACCTGGAGGTGATCTGGCTCCCAAAGGGGTAGATGTGTGGGGGCAGTGCTCAGAACCAGCAAGAGGGGCTAAGGCAGTGGTTTTCAACCTTCCTAATGCCACGACCCTTTAATACAGTTCCTCATGTTGTGGTGACCCCCAACCCTAACATTTATCCAGTGGTGGGATCCAAAAATTTTAGTAACAGGTTCCCATGATGGTGGGATTCAAACTGTGGTGTAGTGCCAATGGGGCTGGGCGGGGCATGACGGGAGCGTGGCTGGGCATTCCGGGGGCGGGGCATTCCTGGGCGGGGCTGTGGCAAGGACGCAGCCGCTGCGCCGGTCCTTGGGCGGGAAACAAGTGCACGCAGGCGCAGACTGCCACGCACGCCGGTGCACCTACTGCTAGACTGCTTCAAGTTCTGTGCGCTACTGCTGAGAGGAGGGGCGTAACTAAGGCAAAAATCACATGGCAAAACCACCAATTAGTAACCCCCTCTCGGCACACACAAATAATTAGTAACCTACTCTCGGGAACCTGTGAGAACCTCCTGGATCCCACCTCTGCATTTATCCATTTTGCAGATGGAGAACACTGATGCAGAGAGGTGACTCCTGTGAAAGGGTCGTTCGACCCCCAAAGGGGTCCCGACCCCCAGGTTGAGAACCACCGGGCTAAGGTCATTCACAGCAGATTCCATTTGGGCTAGATGTACCACAAAGGAGGATTTGGGCTAATAAAAGAACCCAAGGCAGGCATTGCACATTCACGCAGGTTTGCATTCCCCAGGGAATTGGAGAAAAAGGTCGCAGTTGGCCTGAACTGGGATCTGTGCTTTCACCCTTCAAAAGTGCAGTGGCACTGGGACCACTGCGTAAATGAAAATCACCCCTGGATAATGCAGCGGATATGTTGCGTAATTGAAATTCGGGCCGGACGAGAAGGTAGGCTTGAGAAGCCCCGTGTGTTTCCCCCCAGTGCTGAAACATTAGCTAGAGGGGAAAATGGACCCAACTCAAATTCTCCCCTCTGGGCTGTTAGCCTGTCATTAAAGGCCAGTTAGAATTTAATAGTCCACTACCCAACTGGCGGCTCTCTTCTATACATTCAATGGCACAAATGGGTTCACAGTTGCTGATCACAGACACCATTTCAGATCTGGGGTTGTTTGAGGAGAGTGTCGCTAATTGTGGAGGGCGGGGAGAGGAATTAATACTCCGGGCCTTTGGAGTAACCAGCCGTTGAATGGTGCCCCCTTCTGTTCTCGCCTCTGTTTATATCTTTTTATTGACGGAGCCAGCAGTCTTCCCATTTGGGGAGGGTTTTAAAAAGGGGTTTTGCTGGGCGCCTTTGACTTTGACTTTAAATTTTGTATTAACTGCTGTTTTTAAAAGGGATTTAGTAATTTATTTGTATTGAAATTTAATTGTTTAAGTCTTGATTGTGTTTAATTGTATTATGATTTTATGTTGTTGTACACCGCCCAGAGCCCTTCGGGGACAGGGTGGTATACAAAACTATAAATAAATAAATAAATAAATAAATAAATAAATAAATAAATAAATAAATAAATAAATAAATAAATAAATAAATAAATGAATGAATGAATGAATGAATGAATGAATGAATGAATGAATGAATGAATGAATGAAATCAAGCAAAGAGGGTCTAATTAAAACATGCAACCTGGAGGGGTGGGATAGGTTTTAAGGCCTTTATGGACTACTTTCTATTGGCAGGAGGCTAGTAGAGTTGTAAAGAAGTAGCCGTTGGGTTGCCAATCTCCAAGCGAGGCACGGATTGTGTGTATGATTTTGCCATCAAGTCACGGCTAACACGGCAACCCCCATTGGTTTTTCGGTGCAAGAGACAGTCAAGGGTGGTTTGCCAGGGCCTGCCTGGTGCGGGCTGAGAGTTCTGAGTGGCTGGCCCAAGGTTACCCAGCAGGCTTCATGTAGTGGAGTGGGGAATCAAACTCGGTTCTCCAGATTAGAGCCTGCTGTCCTTAACCATGACACTTCACCATCTCTCGGGGCTGGGATTACAACTGTTCTCCAGACCACAGAGGTCAGCTTGCTCGACAATTTGGCACCTTCAAAAGATGGGCTCTATGGTAACATACCAGCTGATGTCCCTTCCTTCCCTAAATCTGCCCCTTTCCTAGGTACATCCCAAAAACCTTTAGAATTTTCCAAATTGGCAACCCTAGGTAGCAACGTTGCTGAAGAATAGCTGGCCTAAATTTTGTAAGGAGCTGTGGGGGTGGGAGGGGGGGAAAACCCCAAACAGCTTGTCAGTTCCAATAAGCCCTAATAAATGCAAAATATAAGGTATTTGCATTTATATGCATTTAACCCATAACATATTTTGCATTTATTAAGGCTTACTGGAACTGATAAATTGGGTGGGTTTTTTGCACTTGTTGGACTCACATTAAATAGAGCGCTTAACACTTTTCGTTTTCATGTGTTGGGGGCTATTTTTGTCTGTAGCCTATATAGGTGTAGCAGGTTGCTTTTGAGTGACCTTAACCGCCACACCACGTTGGCATTTAGCTGGTGATAAATAATAAACACACAATGTATTGTTGAAGGCTTCCACGGCGAGACTCAACTGGCTGTTTTGAGTTTCCCCGGCTGCGTGGCCACGGTCTGATGGTTTTAGCTTCTAACATTTCACCTTCATCTGTGGCTGGCATTTTCACATGGAAAGATGTATTTCTCCCCATGGCACAGTGTGGAGCAAAACACAGCTATGCATCTATGCCATGGGGGAAAAAAGATGTGTGGAGACAAACACATCTGTGCCACGGAGAGAAAGACAGCTCACTGTGACATGCCAGCCGCAGATGCAGGTGAGACATTAAGAGATAAAACCACCAGACCATGGCTACACGGCTCAGAAAACTCACAACAGCCAATACACACATACAGAAGCCTGCCTTGTACATAATCAAGCCATTGGCCTATCAAAGGCAGTCTTGTCTGTTCAGACAGGAGTGGCTCTCCAGGGTCTTGGACAGAGGTCTTTCACGTCATCTTGTCCTGTCAGCTGGGATTGAACTTGTAACCTTCTGCATTCCCAGCAGATTTTCTACCACTGAGCCACAACCTGCTCCCTCGCAACTGAAAATTCCAGGGGATGCTTATTATCCACATCTTATTCCCCATCGCTTTTCTGGCTGTGTTTGGCAGGTCAAACTGCCATATAAAAGGCACAGGAGCAGGCAAGTGTTTTCCTGATCAGTTGGCAACCTTCACCCAGGCAGGCATAAGAGCACCATCCTGACCCGCACTGGCTCAGAATACTTTCAGGCCGTTTTCCGCCTTTGTCCCCTTCTTGGCTCATCCTGGCCGTCTCGCCGCCTTGTCTCGCACAGCTCGTCCCCCGCTGTCCTGTCCTGGCAATCAATGTCTGTCAATAAATGGCTGCCATTCCCCAATTACTCAATTAACTCCTGACCTTTGCGATGGGCCATCAATCACTCTTCACCTGGGCACGGGGTGTCACAGCCCCGCTCCTCCAGGCGCCAGCCCAGATCCCGACTCAGCAGCTCAGCCGCCAAAAACCGGCTCAGAACTAGACAATTAATGAGAAAATAAAAGGATGCTTGGGAGCCAGAAAAGCAAGCCGACAGTGGGTACCTACCAGCTGCCTGGAATCAGACAGGGCAGGGCAATTACTAAGGCAGTCCTACGCAGACCTATGCCCTTTTAAGTCCATTAAAGTCAATGGGTTTAGAAAGGTATATAATGTTAGCTCTCGAATCTTGAAGCAACAAACAGATTCTGTATTGTTGAAGGTTTTCACGGCTGGATTCAACTGGTTCTGGTGGGTTTTTTGGGCTGTGTGACCGTGGTCTGGTGGATCTTGTTCAAGGAACAAGATCCACCAGACCACAGCCACACAGCCCAGAAAAACCACTAGAACTGGATTCTGTACTGTTGATCAGCAGCGTGTACTGGTAGGCATCAAAGGACCCAGTTTGACAAAGCCAGTTCTGGCGAACCTGGCTTTTGCTACCCCCTTTATTCCAATGTTAACCCCCCCCTCCTGTTTTCCCGAATAATGTGAGAAAGGGTTAGTTTGGAGCTAAGGCTCCCAAAGGTTGGTGATAGAGATAGAGCTACCTGGCATCCTGCCCACACAGGACAACGGAAACAATCCCTTTTCCCATGAGACCAACGTGTCAGGGGAAAGCCTAGTTATCTACCTGGCATGTGAAGCCATAAAGCAAAGATCAAGGAAAGGAAAAGAATGTCCTGCAGAGAACGGTAAGGTGATAAATATGGTATAGCAGGCTGAGAAGTTGCCACATATATCTTGTAGCAATTACATTGAGCTAGGAATGCATCTCAATCAATTAGATACAATCCCCCTGACATATAACTAATTTTTTTTTGGAAGGGAAGGGAGCCTGGTATAGCACAGTTTCATCAGAGCTCAGAAGCTAAGCAGAGCTGGTACTTGGATGGGAGACTGAGGAAAATTCTGCAGAGAAAGACAACAAGCCACTTCTCGCCACTTGCCTTAAAAGACCCTTGCTGGGACTGCTAATGAGTCTCTTGCAGGGATGCCAATCTCCAGGTGGGGCCCGGGGATCCCTTGGAATTGCAGCTCATCTCCAGACTACAATGAACAGTTTCTGTGTGGTGCAGAAATGGCCACTGACTGCTAAGAGCTCTCCATGGTCCTGGAGGCAGAGAAGAATCCTTCAAGGGGGAAGATCAGCGTGCCAGCTCAGGAGACCTGGGCTCAAATGCGCAGGAAACCTCGGCCTAGCTATTCTTTCTTTCTGGGCCGAACCTACCTTGCAAGGTTATTGTGAAAGGAGAACCAGGTACCCTCAACTCCTTCACAAAAAAAAGGGCGGAATAAAAATGTGACGGGTTTAAATAGCTGCAACGGGAGATTCCTGACCCTAGAAAATGAAGCTGGGACCCTCAGCAGGTAAAGCCTGAGCCGCTGGCTTAAGAAAGAGATTCGTTTTCTTTTAGCTGAAAAATTCGGGAAGGGGGTCTTGGATACTGCTGGGGGGAGCGAGGTGCCTGCAGGCCCCACTGCAGTTATAACTCTCCTCCTTAGAATGTGGCAAATTCAGCAGTCTGCTTCCTTGTAGTCCAGCATATTCCACCCACCCACCCCGTTCCTGTATTTACCCCTCCTCATTCTCTGCAGTGCTGTTTCCCTCTCCTTTCTTTTTTTCAGCTTAACCCACTTCCTCTATCCCCTCCCTCTCTGTTCGTGGGCCTGGGTCTGGCAGGAGCTGTCTGTCTGCTATGACCACCTCTCTTCATCCTGGCAAAGGCCAAAAAAGGGAGGGGGAAGAGCAAGACAGGCAGGGATGCAAAGGCAGAGGGAGGCCTGGATTTTAATAAGAAAGTGGCTCTTTGCAAAGCTTATTGATTGTGAAAAGGCCACTAGGGTAGGAGCGGCAAACGAGAGAGATGCGCCTGCCAGCCCCGCTCAGCTTCACACAGTCGCTGAGGCAGCAGTTAAAAAAGGAGGGGGAGGAGGGAGAAGGAGGGAGAAGGAGAGAAGGAGGTGAGGAAGTAAGAAGAGAAAGGAAAGGAAAGGAAAGGAAAGGAAAGGAAAGGAAAGGAAGGAAGGAAGGAAGGAAGGAAGGAAGGAAGGAAGGAAGGAAGGAAGGAAGGAAGGAAGGAAGGAAGGAAGGAAGGAAGGAAGGAAGGAAGGAAGGAAGGAAGGAAGGAAGGAAGGAAGGAAGGAAGGAAGGAAGGAAGGAAGGAAGGAAGGAAGGAAGGAAGGAAGGAAGGAAGGAAGGAAGGAAGGAAGGAAGGAAGGAAGGAAGGAGAGAAGGGATGGGAAGGAAAGGGAAGGGAAGGGAAGGGAAGAGAAAGAATGGAAGAGAGGAAAGAAGAAAGAAAGAAAGAAAGAGAGAGAGAGAGAGAAAGAGAGAAAGAGAGAGAGAGAAAGAGAGAGGAGAGGTAGGTAGGTAGGTAGGTAGGTAGGTAGGTAGGTAGGTAGGTAGGTAGGTAGGTAGGTAGGTAGGTAGGTAGGTAGGTAGGTAGGTAGGTAGGTAGGTAGGTAGGAAGGGAAGGAAGGAAGGGAAGGAAGGAAGGGAAGGAAGGAAGGAAGGAAGGGAAGAAAGGAAGGAAGGGAGGGAGGAAGGAAGGAAGGAAGGGAGGAAGGAAGGAAGGAAGGAAGGAAGGAAGGAAGGAAGGAAGGAAGGAGAGGAAAGAAAGGAAGAGGAGAGGAGAGGAGAGGAGAGGAGAGGAGAGGAAGGGAGGGAGGGAGGAAGGGAGGGAGGGAGGGAGGGAGGGAGGAAGGAAGGAAGGAAGGAAGGAAGGAAGGAAGGAAGGAAGGAAGGAAGGAAGGAAGGAAGGAAGGAAGGAAGGAAGGAAGGAAGGAAGGAAGGAAGGAAGGAAGGAAAAGAGAAGGAAGGAAGTATCCTTGGCCTGTGATCACAAGCCCATCTGTTTTGCAAATCCACTCTGAATTTTGGGACTACAAGATTCAAAGAATGATGAAAAAATCACTGGACAAGTAGAGAGAAGTTTATCTCACACACACTCACACAAAAACACAAACACGCACAAAGTCAGGGCCGCATTTTCGATGAACAGAATAGGGTTCAAGTTTTAATATCTGTGGGAAGCTTTTGGGCATGCCTTACTCTTTGGCTTAGCGCATGTACTGTGCTGCTTTTATTGCATTTTTTTTCTAATTCTGTAGCCTACTTTTATGGCATTGTTTATTGTATGCATTGCTCTGCTGTTATTGCATGGTTTTTATAATTTTGTACCCTAGGCTAATGGCATTTTTATTGTATGTATTACACTGTTCTTGTGGAATGTTTTTTTTCTAATTTCATAGGTTAGTTTTAAGGCATTCTTTATTGCATGCATTATAATTGCTTCAATTGCATTTTTCTTTAAAAAAAGTTTGTAATCTCCTTGAGCCTCAGCAAGAAAGGTGGACTAGGAATGATGTAAATAAACATTCGTGTACAAGAAGGTGTGTAAATATACTGAATCCCCAGCATCCATTGCAGCATCCAAAGTTATTATCTAGCCCATTTATTGCTTAACCCATAGGTGTCAAACTCACGGCCCTCCAGATGTTATGGAGTGGGGCTTTTGTCCAGCAGGCCTTCTCATTAGTCATTGTAGATCTGATTGCCTTTGCAACTTTTAAAAAAAGAAGCAGAGTTTGGATTTAGACCCTGCCTTTCTTTCCTGTAAGGAGACTCAAAGGGGCTTATCAACTCCTTTCCCTTCCTCTCCCCACAACAGACACCTTGTTAGGCAGATGGGCCTGAGAGAGTGCCAATGAACTGTGACCATCACACAGCAGGCTTCATGTGTAGGAGTGGGAAAACAAATCCAGTTCCCCAGATAAGAGTCCACTGCTCATGTGGAGGAATGGGGAATCCAACCCGGTTCTCCAGATTAGAGTCCACTGCTCCTAACTACTACTACACCGCACTCTGTTGGGTCAAAATTCCAGTGGTGCCCACAAGGTCAAAAAGGTTTGAACCCTGAGATTAACCTATGTGGTTTTTCAATGTCTGTCCAGTTGCTTTACCAGTCAATGTAAAAAAAGAAAATGGTTAAGTCATGGATGGCTTCACCATGAAATGAGGTCAAACTAAGACCTCATCAAGCCAACTTGAAAAGGACACAAATTTCACCAGTCCCTGATCCTCCATGCGTCTGCTTCCTGCTTTCTCACCGATGTGCTGTCCAGTACTTGCTTATGCTGAGATGTTCTCTCCACGCATCCCCCTCCATGTCAAGGCAGCATGGTATACCAGTCTGAGGCAGATTCCGATTGGGCCAAAAACAGCTGTGTGAAATTGGTGCAAAACGGTTTAAAAGGGCGTAAAAGGGTTTACGCTGTTTCCACACCATTTTCACACCACTGTTTTTTGGCCCATGCGGAATCTGCCTGAGTGTCCCACCAGGATCTGAGAGATCCAGGTTCAAATTCCCATTCTAGGATGGAAGCTTGCTGGGTATAACCTCAGGTCAATCACACACACTCAGCCTAATCCAACCAACAGTATTGTCATAGTGGGGATCAAACAGAACAGAGAAGAAGGATATAACCCCCCTCCCCTTGTGTTCCCATTGAGGAGAAAAGTGGAGTGTAAATGAAGCAAATAAATAAATAGCTGTGGTTCTGCTGCCTGGTCTGGGGTGGGGGGTGGGGTTAAGGAAAGCAATGTGTCCCACCCGCCGCCTCATTCACAGGTAACCAGACTCTCTAAAGTGGTTACCACTACCAAGCAAGGCCTTCACAGCTGTGAACCAGAACACTGGTGCATCATGGTGAATTCAGACTAGAGGGGCTTTCCCCACTGACAGAGTTGAACTGGTTTCTACCTAGGTTCGCCTCAGTGAATCCCCACTACCACTGAGCTCAACATTGTTTTGTCTCAGTTCCCCCCCCCCTCAGAACCGTGACATCCTTGTCGCAGTTATGAACTACACTTTTCTGCCAGAACAAGGTCGATACCGCTTTGAAGCTTCGAAGTGGGGAAGCATCGAAACGACACCTCATCCGTTCAACCAATCACGAGCCACTTTTGTGCCATGCGCAGAACAGAAGAGTCGTGGCGGGCATGTAACTGTAAACTGTAAACTGTAAAAAAAAAAGAACGTTCCCGTTTCCTGCCATAACACAAGCGCCAATCACGATCGAGGAGCGAAACAGGCACCAAGATGATCCCGCCCACTTAGCTCGGTTCCAGGGGGCCAACTCAGTTGCTGTGGGGACAGCCTGGGATCGCCCTCCACTGAAGGGAACCGAGTCGACCTTCGCTCCCTTCTGTAGTGGGGAAAGCCCCTAGTAGCAAGGCCTCAGGCATTTACATCTTCCCCCTGCCCGCCCACTTCCTGGGAAGCCACAGACTCAGTCTGGGACTTTTGTACACCATGGAGATGCTCTGCTGCTGGGCTACTCCCCCCACACACTCCTCTCAGTGTCACTGGGGAATGCGGACGGTTTAGGGATTTTGTCCACTCAGCCAAGGTTTGCTCATTGCCTCCTCCCACGTCACTGCTATTCCCAAGTTTGCCAACCTGCGGGTGCAGCCTGGAGAGCTCTTGGGGATTGCACCTGCTCTCGTGAAGAGATCAGTTTCCACTGGAGAAAATGGCAGTTTTGACGGATGGATTCTATGGTACCTTGCTGAAGTCTCTCTCCTCCCAAACACGGCCGTCACCTTCAAATCTCCAGGAATTCTCCAACCTAGAGTTGGCAGTCCCGGGTAACCTGGATCATGCCGAGTACACAGTGCAAAACCCTGGAGATTTTTGAAGCAGGACTTGGGGAGGGGAGAGACCTCAGCAGCGCACGATGCCACACAGCCCATCCTCCCAAACAGCCATTTTCTTTTGGGAAACTGATCTTGGTTGTTTGGAGATCAAGTATAACAGCATGAGGCTCTCCAGGTGCTAGCAGAAGGTTGGCACCCCTAAATGCTGCAAGAGCTGAGATCAGACACGGGGTGTAATAGCAGGAGCCTGGGAGCTGATGTTTGCTTGCCAGGAACCCAACCCACCCTTTATGGCAGAGTGCCCATCAAGGGACCGTTTGTGCAGCTAGCGTACAGATCGAAGATCTAGCCTTGGTGGGGGCTGAGAAATGCCTGTAATTCCGTGAAACTCCTCTAGGTGGGACAACTGGTAGGGTGGCCAAGTCATGGTTCCAAAATGGTGGAGTTTTCGTAGTGGGAGGACTGAAAATCCAAACGAAATGAAAATGGGTACAATGTAGTGAACTACAGCAAATAGGTTATTCAACCATACCCTGGCTGCCTCTTACAATAAAGAGCTAAGCTCTAGTGCAAATATTTACTAAAGTGCCATAGTGAATAGAGGAAGAAGAAGAAGAAGAAGAAGAAGAAGAAGAAGAAGAAGAAGAAGAAGAAGAAGAAGAAGAAGAAGAAGAAGAAGAAGAAGAAGAAGAAGAAGAAGAAGAAGAAGAGTTGGATTTATATCCCCTCTTTCTCTCCTGTAATGAGACTCAAAGGGGCTTACAAACTCGTTTCCCTTCCCACCCCTCCACAACAAACACCCTGTGAGGCGAGTGGGGCTGAGAGAGCTCCAAAGAGCTGCGACTAGCCCAAGGTCGCCCAGCTGGCCTGTGTTGGAGTGCACAGGCTAATCTAGTTCCCCAGATAAGCCTCCACAGTTCAAGTGGCAGAGCAGGGTTCTCCAGATGCACCTGCTCTTAACCACTACGCCACTGCTGCTCCTAGTGCAAAATATGCATAGTAACGCAGTGCAGAACATGCATAGCAACATGTACAGCATTAGTACAATTAAATCATTGCCGGGAAAATATCATAAATCTAACTCCAATTAATGCAAATTCGCCTATTTCAAAATCCCACTATTAGTGGTTGCTCATGATATAAAGAATCGCAAGACACACAGTTTACTTGAGTGTTCAACAGCTCCTGCGGTGTAGGCTTGAAATGACTGATCTCATAGAAACCGATCTGTTGGCAATCAGGCAAATCACCCAGTACAAATAGAATGAATATACAGCCCCAGAAAGCGGAACGCATTTCATTGTAAACCATGTTTTGGGGAACCTTCCTCGGTGGTAATTTAAATCTTGCTGACTTAGTCCAGGGTTACAGAGGCGATTCAGTTCTTACATCCCGGATGCAGCTAAGAATCTGCCATTTTGAACTTGCATGAAATGATTTCAAGACTACACCGCGGGAGCTGTCAAACACGCAGGTGAACTGTGTCATGCGATTCTTTATATCATGAATGACAACTAATAGCTGGACTTTGAAATAGGCTAATTTGCATTCATTGGACTCAGTTTTCATAGTGGAGCCTGGGGAGGGGAGGGTTTGGGAAGGGGAGGGAGCTCCGGGGGGCACAGTGACATACAGTCCCCCTATCAAAGCATCCATTTTCTGTGGGGGGACTGATCCCTATAGTCTGGAAATTAGTTGTGGTTCTAGGAGACCCTCCGGTCACACCTGGAGGTTAGCATCTCTATGTGCCAACACCTTCCTCTACGTGCAGGTTTCTGCTAGCCAAACCAGTGGTGGGATCCAAAAAATTTTAGTAACAGGTTCCCATGGTGGTGGGATTCAAACAGTGGCGTAGCGCCAATGGGGCTGGGTGGGGCACGATGGGGGCGTGGCCGGGCATTCTGGGGGGGGGCATTAATAATTTTTCTGTTACTGTAAAAAACTCTTACTGTAAAAAAAAGTTCCTAATTTCCAGCTGGTATCTTTCTGTCCATAATTTAAACTCATTATAGCAAGTCCTATAGTCTACTGCCAACAGAAACAACTACTTCTCCTCTAATTGACTGCCTGTCAAATACTTAATACTTCCAAATACTAAATTTTGTTTCTAGAAATCAAAAGAAGGATACTTTCCTTAAACAAGGAACTTTACCATATTTCTAAAACATGTTTTTAAAACAGCCCAACAGGGAGAATTATCCCGTTTTCTACCTTTGCTAACCAGCCACATAGGAAACAGCAGGACTTTATGATTTTTGGACCTAATGGAATTTCTAACGGAAAAGCAGACCCAATTATTAACCCCCTCTCGGCACACACAAATAATTAGTAACCCACTCTCGGGAACTGGTGAGAACCTGCTGGATCCCACCTCTGAGCCAAACCTATCCACCACCACCCAGCCACAGCTATACAGTAGATCACTTCTTGAAATAAAACATTGACAATTTTAGCTAGCAACTGGAATAGATGAGAGACACATTAAGACCATGTTGAATGACAAATCTTCACTTGGCACCTGCAAAGTCTGGAGGTCAGTCCTAACTCCCCCCCTGGAGGCTGGAAACCTTAACTGCCGCCACAAGCCTGCTGTCACTCAGAACATGCATAAAGCGTCAAGGCTGTTAAGACGGTATGGCGCAAAACACACATGGCGTCTCGTCGCTTCTCCGTGCAGCTATTGCTGTTGAAGATCCCCTGTATCATTTTCTCACAAAACCCCCAAAGAGGATTAACATGAAAGCGTAGGCGATGTTTGTTTCTTACAGCTTTTGAACATTAAGAAACAATTTTCGTTACATTACAAGTTTATCTAGATTCCAATTAGGGAGAGGGAACAGCTGGGTGGATCCAAATCTCAATGCGCGGGAGCTGTCATGGAGGGCTCAGAGATTCTTATGCGTGCTCAGTAGGCCAGACGGGAAAGGTCTTTACCATGGGGCTCAACTTTCCCAAACCTGCTGCTTTCATGGCATGATTGTTCCCCTCTTTATTAAGTTGTTATGAGCACATTCAGCCTCCTTCCTACAGAGCCTACCCCAGTGTGGTGCAGTGTTTAGGGAATTGAACTGGGAGATCCAGATGCAAATCCCCACTCTGACAGGGAAGTTTGGGCAAGTATTTTTCTCTCCCATTTGAACGGGGCCACTTGGCACACTACCTGCATTGCTTAATAAACCCTGCTCAAAGGAGAGCCATAATGCTCACCAGGTTTAATGTTATGCCTTCTGCCTTGTTACATGGCAGATTTAATAAGCAAGAAAAGGCTAAAAGATTGTGCCCATGTAACGATGGCTCAGTTGAATCTCTGGCCCACCAATTACTACACTGTCTCAGATTCAAGGAAATCAGATCCAAGTATGTGAATCTTACTCCTTTACATTTACCCCATCTCCCCAATTTAATTAGATTACACTACTTGTTGGACAATCCTGATCCTTCTCTCTGTATGATAGTGGCAGACTTTCTCCTGGAAATGACTAAACGCTAGTAGATTTCCATCGACCTAACATTTATTTCCTGTATTGTATATGCTTTTTAATCCATTTTTTATTATTGTTGTACTGTTGTCTATGCCAATAAAGGCTTAAAAAAAGTCATAGTGCAGGGGTGGCGAACCTATGGCACGCGTGCCAAGAGGTGGCACTTAGAGCCCTCTCTGTGGGCATGCGGGCACACAGCAGGTGCATGCAGGACCTGCTGGAGCCTGGAGCAGGCCGACTGCTGCTGCTCAATGGGTTGAACAAGCAAAATGTGTTCCTTTCCAAACATCGGGGGAAACTCTCAGACCCAAGTTTTTTGCCGATCGCCTGGGCAGCTCAAGCCTAGGGTGGAGGAACCGAGATGCATTTAGGATTTTTTTAAAAGCGCACCAAGGGTTTTGCTAGAACTGCTTTAATTTTTCTGTTCCTGTTGCATTTTTGTGGGAAGTCAAGATCCTTTACCTGGGAGTAAGCTCAGTTGCTTTACCAAGCTTACTCCCAAGTAACATGTGCCTTGGAGCCAACCGTTTTTTTCTAAACTAAAACCTCAGTATTCAGGTTACATTGCTGTGTTGGCACTTTGCGATAAATAAGTGGTTTTTGGGTTGCAACTTGGGCACTCGGTCTCGAAAAGGTTCGCTAACACTGTCATAGGAGCAGCAGTGGCATAGGAGGTTAAGAGCTCGTGTATCTAATCTGGAGGAACCGGGTTTGATTCCCAGCTCTGCTGCTTGAGCTGTGGAGGCTTATCTGGGGAACTCAGATTAGCCTGTGCACTCCCACACATGCCAGCTGGGTGACCTTGGGCTAGTCACAGCTTCTCGGAGCTCTCTCAGTCCCACCTACCTCACAGGGTGTTTGTTGTGAGGGGGGAAGGGCAAGGAGATTGTCAGCCCCTTTGAGTCTCCTGCAGGAGAGAAAAGGGGGATATAAATCCAAAACTCTCTCTTCTTCTTCATAGTGTCTGCCTAGCCCAACTTGTGAAGATTTAGAGAACAAGATAAGCCACTTTTGAGTTCCCATGGGACAGAAAGGTGGGGTATAAATGAAGAAAATAAATATTCTTTTGCAGAGGCACTTTACTGGTTTGTTAAATGTTAAACCTAACCTGCCGCCTCAGATCAGGTTAGGTTAGATACAAGAAAGATTCCTGGGATAGCTGAGATGTTTACGAGCAAAGCCCTATTTTAGCAAATGGGGCAGGACGTTTTGATTCTGCTACATTGTTCCCTCTCTTGAACAATTCCAATCTTGAAATAAGTGAGAAAGTAACAATTTTTTTTTGCAAGATGCCATAAAGCTGTATCAAGATAAGACTGCGTCAAGATAAGGGAGATAAATTGTCATTTACATTGCCTTTCTGTAATTTGTGGCTATGGCTTGTTCTTAGTTTTGTTTTGGGCTTGATCATGGCTGTCTGGTATGTTTATACGCCAATAAAGGTTCTCTGTGTCTGAGAGCATTTTGGGGGGAATACCCCCATCCAGTAATTTCAAGCCATTTACTCATTTGTGGTCTTCGCATGCCGTAGAGCATAGGTGTCAAACTTGCGGCCCTCCAGATGTTATGGACTACAGTTCCCATCATCCCCTGCCAGCATCATACTGGCAGTGGATGATGGGAACTGTAGTCCATAACATCTGGAGGGGTGCGAGTTTGACACCTGTGGCATAGAGCATACATTCCCTTTGAATCTCAATTACATTCCCTTTAATCTTTGGTTTCATTCCCTTCCATTCTCAGTTGGATTCTCAGTTATGTACATGTTTTCCCCTCTTTGGAACTCACCATGCTTTCAGAGAAGAGAATCCACACAGTTTCCAAAACCTAACAAAGTACAACTTTTTCTCTTCCTTCACAGGGAAAATGAAGTGGATCAGCATGCATTAGACATTCTTGAAGTTTTCTCATTCCTCCCCATCTTCCCTCATCCACTTCACAGCAGTTCCTAGCACTCTCTGGGCCAGCATATCAGCATGATTAGAGTGGTTGTTTGTTTTAACACCTAAGGCAGGTGTCTGAAACCTGTGGATCTCCAGATGTTCATGGACTACAATTCCCATCAGCCCCTGCCAGCATGCTGGCAAGGGCTGATGGGAATTGTAGTCCATGAACATCTGAAGAGCCAAAGGTTGCAGACCCCTGACCTAAGGTCTATGTAAAGATGCTGCTTAACCTTGGAAGGTTCTCTTCTGACAAGGTTGGCGGAATGCCCAGAACGGGGAGTGTTTCTATTATCTGTATCTCCTGTTTCTTTTGCCTGTCTGTGTGAAACTGTTTCAAGGAGGCTTTCGGGTGGGAACTAAAGGTGTTTATCTAACTTTGGCGGGAACTGGTGGGGAGCCCGTAAAAGAGGCTGTTCGAACGTTGGTGGGCCAGTTCCCGCATTGCTTGTGATTGACTTAGAATGCCAGCTTAATAAAGAACTGAAAAGTTACTTTTGGTCTGGACTTTACTGGTTCCTTACAGTCTATCCCTGGAGTCTATCTTTGGTCTAGTGTTAATCTGTCAGACCAGGTCAATTTCAGGTCACAGACCCTGAATGTGACCTGAAATTGACCTGGTCTAGCAAATTAACACTAGACCAAAGATGGCGACCCGAAAATTAAATAAATCAAGGCAACAGGCAACCTCCCCAAATTGGGGGTTGCATGGAAACAACAAGGAAGCGGCAGGTTGGCGGAATGGTGGCTCGACTAGAGACACTTGCCAGAAGAAGAACAAACAAACAAAAAAACCGTGGGAAAACCACACTGAGAAGCAAACAGCCACAGGCTAAGTGCATGCATAAATGGCCCCAGTTTGAAAAACAGAGTCAGCTATTTCCTGTCGGCCTGCTTTTTGTGTGTGTGTGTCCCCCTCTCCTTTTGTTGAACTACTAATATTCTCGGGAAAGACATCTCAGTTCAAGACCAGTAGCAACAAGATTTTCAGGATATGAGCTTTTGAGAATCAAAACTCCCTTTGTTGGGGGAAGACAAAATGCTTTATGGTGTTGCCAATAAAACTATAATTGGTGATCACATACGCATAGCCTCTTTGTGGCTCAAACAAAGAGACACCCTATGCTCTTTTCAATGTGCATACAGATTTCTTTCCCATTACAGCCAATTCAGACAATACTCAGCACTACGTTGGGTGGGGAGCTGCCAAGAGAAGGCAGGCATACCTTACCCAACCTGTGCTCTGCCTCCAACTCCCTCTGCCCATCCTGGCAGGGGAATAATATCTAAGCGGGACAACCAATATGATCCTCAGCAGACTTCTGCACTTCTGCACCCACTGGCTGCAATGGACGCAGATATGCATCATTCTAGAAGAGTTCGCCATAAATATTACAGGCGTGGTTCAGATCATGTGGTTGGTCTTGCAGACAAAATCCAGCCATCGGTAGTACAATCTGAATCTACCCACACAGGATTTGGCCTCATTCAGGGTCGAATCCCCACTACTGTCTTAGCCAGGTTTCAGAACATAAGTTAACCAGGTTTGAGGGACAACCTCCCCATTGCTTGTGTGGCAGATTCCGTTTCTGGCGCTCGTTCTCCCCGTTAATCCGCGTTCCAGCAGGACCTGGTTGCAAGTGGCATAGACCCCATTAACACGGTTCAGAGCTGATCCGAGGGGTGGAATGAAGGATGAAACCCTGACTCGTTTCCCACCCTGGAGTGTGACACAGAATTCAGGCAACCAATCAGCACTGCGATGCGCGCGCAGCCTTTCCTTGATTTCATTTTTGCTTTTGCGATCAACCAGCAGAAGGGGACGCAAACGTTAAACAGTCAAACGTGTAACTTTGAATCGTTAATGGTTTACACAGGTAACGATTAACTGTTTGCCCCGTTGAAACAGTTAAACGTTAAACTTTTACACACTGATTTTTTTGATCACGCCCCTACAATGTATGTTTCCGCAGTGGGAAAAGGTCCTGCCCCATCAAGGCACGCCAGCCAATCAGGGGAGACCGGCGAAGCGAGCTAGCCTGGTAGTGGGGATTGCTAAGAGTTCTGCAACTGGGCGTGTCTGCTGTGTGCTCGCTGCGGTGGGGAGGGAGAAACTCCAATGAAGAGGACACGGTTTCACAACGAACAGGTTTGGATCTGCGTGCAAATTTCAAGTGGGGATTTGACCCAGATCTCACGTCACTGGCAACTTCTGAAACTACAGTACGGTCCAGGGAGACGAGGTGTATTCTCCCACTATGCTCCATTTCCGTGTGGAACAAAGGGTGGCAGATCATCTGAGTGTGTGACTATTAGCCTTTAATCTTCTTCCCAAACTTTTAGTGTTCAGGCCCACTATGTAGGGATGCCAACCTCCTGGTGGGATTTGGAAATCCCCTGGAATTACAACTCATCTCCAGACTACAGAGGTCCGTTCCCCTGGAGAAAATGGATGCCGTGTAGGGTGGACTCTCTGCCATTGTGGCCCACTGTGGTTTTTGTCCTCCCCAAGCACCATCCAGAAATCTCCCAAACTGGATCTGGCAACTCTACTGCCTCATCCTCTGCTGGTGGCCAGGGAGACATGGAGACGGAGGTAGAAGTGTGGCGAGTGGCTAAGAGCAGTGGCTAAGAGCAGGTGTACTCTGATCTGGAGGAACCGGGTTTGATTCCCAGCTCTGCCGCTTGATTTGTGGAGGCTTATCTGAGGAATTCAGATTAGCCTGTACACTCCCACACACGCCAGCTGGGTGACCTTGGGCTAGTCACAGCTTCTCGGAGCTCTCTCAGCCCCACCCACCTCACAGGGTGTTTGTTGTGAGGGGGGAAGGGCAAGGAGATTGTCAGCCCCTTTGAGTCTCCTACAGGAGAGAAAGGGGGGATATAAATCCAAACTCTTCTTCTTCTTCTTCTTCTTCTTCTAGAAGATGGAGGCTCAGATAAAATAGGGAGAAGATGTGTGCTCACCCGTCAACATGTTGCTGTCTTTAATCAGGAAAACCACCATCGGTTGGTCATTTGCTTTGAAGGCCACTGAATTTTACATGCTTTCCCCCACCCTTCCTTCAAGAAGATCTGTTAGAAACATCTCCCTTCTTTCAGGCTGAGAGAGAGTGTGTGTGTTTGTGTATGATTGGCTCCAGATCATCTGATCAGCTTCATGACTGAGTCGGATTTTGAACCCAGGGCTTCCGGGTCCAAGCATGATATTCCAAGCACTACTCTTCCACCTACGTACCACTGGGTAGAGAATCCATCTCCACATTGAGAAATTCCTGGAAGTTTGGGGGCAGAGCCTGTGGGAGTTGGGGTTTGGAGAAGGAAAGACCATCAGCAGGATACGATACCACAGAATCCATCCTTCAAAGCAGCCATTTTCTCTGTGGGAACAGATGTCTCTTGTCTGGAGGTCAGTTGTCGATGTAGAGAAGAAGAAAAAGAAGAAGAAGAAGAAGAAGAAGAAGAAGAAGAAGAAGAAGAAGAAGAAGAAGAAGAAGAAGAAGAAGAAGAAGAAGAAGAAGAAGAAGAAGAAGAAGAAGAAGAAGCAGCAGCAGCAGCAGCAGCAGCAGCAGCAGCAGCAGCAAAAGAAGCAGCAGCAGCAGCAGAGTTTGGACTTATATCCCACCTTTCTCTCCTGTAAGGAGCCTCAAGGTGGGGGGGGGGCTTACAAACTCCATTCCCTTCCTCTCCCCACAACAAACACCTTGCGAGTCAGGTGGGGCTGTTAGAGTTCTGAGAGAACTGTGACTAGCCCAAGGTCGGCCAACAGGAATGTAGGAGTCAGGAAACAAATTCACCAGATAAGACTCCGTTGCTCATTTGCAGAAGTGGGGAATCAAACCCCATTCTCCAAATTAAAGTCCACCTGGTCTTAACCACTACCCCGCGCTGACTAGAGAACCCCACGCTCACTTGGAAGCTGGCAACCGTGCTCTCCGACCCTTTCCTTCATGTGCAGGATTATGCTAGCCAACCTTACCAATCACCACCCAGCCACAACTATACAACAGTCTATTTTTTTTTACACAAAACATAGACAACCTTAGATGGCCGGTGCAATAAGCATATGTTTGTACGCCATCCTGAGCCTGGCCTTGATAGGGAAGGGCAGGATATAAATTTAACAAAATGAAATAAATAAATACGACATGTCAAATGAAAGATTATTGCTCACTTCCTAACTAATGCCGATTTGCAGTTGCCATTTTTTTTTCCAAACCAGTTCTGCTTTAGGCCTTTCGGCAGCCGCCTAAACATGAAGAAACTTGGTCTTCCTCGTCATTTGTATTTCCACACCAGGACAAGAGTCACCTGCTAAAGGCTTTCCAGCCAAGCCAGTGCGAAAAGCACAATTGTGCAAAGCTGGCAGCTCTAAACGCAGCGCGCCCAGGCATGAAACCCACCGGCCCTCCTAGAGTTTTGGCTTCTTACAGCAAGAATCTGGAATCCTTGGCTGAAAAGCTCCAGTCCTGACCCAGGAAAAATCCACCCCTCTCTGCTGAGGGACCTGCCGACGAAGAACGGCCGGACAGCGGCAGGAATAATAATCATCAAAACCCTCTGTAATTACTCAAGGATTTTCTCTCTCCTGATCTCAGCCGCTGAGTGATAGAAGGCTGGGAGGGAAAAGTGCTTTTACAGCCTGCGGCGTCCCCTGGGGACGAAGGTCACCCCGAACCGCTGCCCATCTGCTGGGCGGAAAAACCTGGCTCGCTACAGGCGGAGATTACAATGAAGAGGGGGCTTGGGGGGGGGCTGGGGATAAAGAGGGCATCTTGCCCCTGGCAGGTGTGCGGCTGGCTGGGATCCAGCTGCCAAGGGAGAGCAGGCCTTCTGCAGACCTCTCGATGCCAGCCACTGGAGTTCACGGGCTGGGAAGGATGCCAGTCACCTGAATTCCAGGCCTGCTTTTTTTTTACCTCAGAGTTTCCTTCCTGAACAAAAAAAAAAGCTTATTTTCACATATAAATAGTACAGGTGAACATTTTTATTTTTTAAAAAAAACCCTTCTTTTCATAAGATTTGGAGCAGAGAGATGGTGAGGAAGGCGGGCTCAGAAAGAGAAAACCCAGCAGGCAGCCAGGTAAGCCGAAGAAGCTGCCATTCTGGGCTGCCGGTAAACGAGGGCTCTAATGTGGCCTTTATTTTATTTTTTTTGCTTTTCCCTGCTCTAACACACAAGGAGCCCGGGATCTAAAAGCGACACCCCCTCCCCTTCCCTACTGAGCTGGCATTTTCCGAAGGAGCTGATCTGATAAACGTGAAGACTGGAGTCTGCCGCAGAACCCGCTCCGGTGCTATTTCCCGGTTCACTTCACCTGCCCACCTCCTGATGCTGTGATGGGGGGCCACTGCAGTGGAAAAGCAGCTGCAGTTAATCCCCATGCTCAGCGAGGGGCAGGGGAAGGAAGGATATCTCTGCAATGAATTGCAATGACGAGCCGCCCCCCCCCCCTCCCCACCGCCTCCCACCGGTCCAGGAATAATGGAAAGGATTTAGGGATGGAGTCAGAAATCTGATGTTCTGCTCAGAAGCCGGGCGATTCTCGGCACATCCCCTTCATTCAGGCACATGCAAGTCTTCCTCAGCCCCCGCAATCCGGCATGGGATGTCTCCAAACTAGCAAGGAAACATAAGATCTTTCGGAATAAAGAACAGGGGACTGTTTTGGAACAATGGGATAACAATAAGTAGGGAGGGTACGGAGAGGAGGTGCCAGAGCTCTAGTGGTATAGCGCATGATTTGGATGCAGAAAATGCCTGCTTCAATTCCCGACTTGTGACATACCCAGTTTAAACGGAGATCTCGGGGAAGGGAGATGTCTAGAAAAGACATCACTGGGAGTTGCTGGTGAAACGAGGGCTGCTTCAAATGGGGCAAAGTGGAAAATTGGTCACGTGGACAATCAAAACAGAAAGAGACGATAAGGATGTTTGTAAGAAACACCATTACGATGAAGACTAAGAATGTATCTGTTTCTCTATATCAGTGATGGTGAACCTTTTCGAGATTGAGTGCCCAAATTGCGACCCAAAACCCACTTATTTATCGCAAAGTGCCAACACGGCAATTTAACCTGAATACTGAGGTTTTAGTTTAGAAAAAACGGTTGGCTCCGAGGCATGCGTTACTCAGGAGTAAGCTTGGTGGTAGTCGGTGGCTTTGCTTTGAAGCAACCGTGCAACTCTTCCAACAGGTGAATCACGACCATAGGAGGTTTTACTCAGAAGCAAGCCCCATTGCCAGCAACCGAGCTTACTCCCTGGTAAAGGATCATGCTTTAGTTCTTCCCATGAAAATCAGTGGGGTTTAATAGCACTTAATAGGGTTACCTACACTGCTTCCCCAAAACTAGGTCTTAGGTTCAATGCTAATAATCGAGCCCAGCGGCCCAAGCCAGCCTAGATGTGTGGGGGGGGGGGCGACTCTGTTTGTGCGTGCCCACAGAGAGGGCTCTGAGTGCTACCTCTGGCACCCGTGCCATAGGTTCGCCACCACTGCTCTATATATTAATTGTTGTGTTTGAAAATCAACAAGTAAAGTTATTCAAAAAACTCCCCCCCCCAGAAAAATGGGGGGATGCTACCTCCACTCCAACCCCACAACCCTCCTCCCCATCCCCAGCATGGATGCCAGACCACTGCAAAACCTCCCTGTGAAAGCAGCCTTGGAGATTGTTGACACTGCAAAAACAAAGGGTTAAACAGAGCACCGTGCTGGATTAACCTAGTAGCAAAAGTTGCATATACTCCAGGGCCCCACACTAAACGTTTGCAAACTGTCTGGGGAAGTCAGCGTCTCAGCGTATTCTCACCATCTCACGATGCTACATGTCCGAGGAGCTGCACGGTGCATGTTGTGAGTTCTGCATGCGTCTAGGCTAAGGTGACCAGATTTTCACCTTTTTAAACTGGGACCCGGGCGCGGGAGGCTACCGCACTGCCTTCTGGGGCACTCCCCTGTTTCCCACCCTGTGACAGGGCGGGAAACTGGGGAGCACTCCAAAGGCAGTATGCTCCTGCAGCCGCGTGCACCGGAGGCTGCCGCACTGCCTTCTGGGGTGCTCCCCTGTTTCCCGCCCTGTGACAGGGCAGGAACTGGGAGCGCCCCAGAAGGCAGTGCTGCAGCCTTCCAAAAATCGGGACAGTTCAAAAACCCCATGGGACGCGGGACAAATTGGTTTAAGGCGGGACTGTCCCGCCAAAAGCAGGACGTTTGGTCACCTTAGTCTAGGCATGTGTTGGTTCCTTACTGTGGCGTTTACACAGGTGTGGTGTCTCCCATGCTGCTGAGATGTAACTCCGCTGGAGAGTGCCATTGCGGTGAGCACAGAGAAGGCCCCTGTAAAACATAAGCTACAGGCCCTGCACTAGCTTAATCGGGCCCTGACAGAATGCAAAATTGGGAAATCTGCGAATGGCTCCCCTAATTTCTTTCAGAGGAAATGTATTTAAGGCCTATCTTTCTTATGGTGGTAAGAAACTGGGGGAGCAGAGTTTAACCCCCCCATCCCCCCACTTCATTGAGCCCCTGGAAGCAGCTATTGACTTAAGAGGGGAATTGTACTGGTACCATAAAATGATGGCTCTTAAGTTGACTTTGGCCTGTTATGGATAGGTCAGGCTATGTCAGGCTTAACTTGGAAGCTAAGCAGGGTCAGCCCTGGTTAGAAATTGGAGGAGAGACACCAAGGCCAGGGTTGTAACCCTGAGGCAGGTAATGGCAAACCACCTCTGAATGTCTTTCACCTTGAAAACCTCACAGGGTCATACCAGCTGTGACTTGATGGGAAACATTTAAGAATGTTTTTAAAACATTTAAAACACACACACACACACCCCACACACACACTCCAGAGTTGTTTCCTTTAAAAATAATGGAGATTTGTTCTATATTTCCTGATGGTATATCTGGTCTGGCCTATCTGGTCTGGCCCAGGGAACACTGAATCAGAAAGGGCAACTAACTTCAACTTCAACAACCTTTATTGGCATAATAATACAATTCTATCAACAGTGAATTCAGTCCCCAGACAGGTAACAAAATAAAGTTTTTGAATAAATAGCAGTATATAAAGTGAGAGCTAAAAGAAGGGGGAGAAGGGGAGAAAAGAATGAGCAAAGTTAACCCTTGGATCTCTGGAGTATATATAGGTCAAGAAATTTGGCTACTGGATCTGTTACCTCGCTGCTGGCGTTGTCTAATAAAAAGACGATCTTCTGCAAATCAGATGCGTGCTCTTTTCTTGCTAACAGTGCTGATAGCCATTTTGGGCTGGGTGCAATATGGAAGGGACAGGGTGTTTGTTGTGAGGGGGGAAGGGCAAGGAGATTGTAAGCCTCTGTGAGTCCCCTACAGGAGAGAAAGGGGGGATATAAATCCAAACTCCTCCTCCTCCTCCTCCTCCTCCTCTTCTTCTGGGAGCAGCAGTGGCGTAGTGGTTAAGAGCAGGTGTACTCTAATCTGGAGGAACCGGGTTTGATTCCCTGCTCTGCTGCCTGAGCTGTGGAGGCTTATCTGGGGAATTCAGATTAGCCTGTGCACTCCCACACATGCCAGCTGGGTGACCTTGGGCTAATCACAGCTTCTCAGAGCTCTCTCAGCCCCACCCACCTCACAGGGTGTTTGTTGTGAGGGGGGAAGGGCAAGGAGATTGTAAGCCCCTTTGAGTCTCCTGCAGGAGAGAAAGAGGGGATATAAATCCAAACTCTTCTTCTTCGTCTGATCTCCTATCCCAGTATTAACCCAGGGCTGACCTTGTTTAGCTTCCAAGTTCTGATGAGATCGCATTAGATTCGAACCACAGCTGGCTTTTCTCTTGAGTGCCCCCATGCAACCTTTGCTAAAACTGAAGATCTTATTGCCCCCTTCCCGAACAAACCATTCATACTGCTCTGTGTGAAGGTGGTTATTTTCTGCAGACTTGGGGTTGCTATTATGCCCCTAGCCATTTTTGTCACTGCCCTTTGGTTTCACATCAAGCCCTGAAGAATACTTCTGGCAAACTCAGATGCTTGCACACCTTTTGGGAATGTCTGGGGATGGACAGTGCCATCAAGTTGCAGCAGACTTATGGGTCAAATCCCCACTACTGTCTTAGCCAGGTTTCAGAACACAAACTAACCAGGTTTGAGGGACGAGCTACTCCCCTACTTGCTTCTGTGGCATGGCAGATTCTCGCTTTCTGGCACTTTGTTCCTCCCCGTTAATCTATGCTCCAGCAGGACCTGGTTGTTTACAAGTGGCATAGGACTCCCATTAACATGGTTCAGAGGCTGGGATCCGGGAGGGGGAGGGATGAGGGGTTGGAAACCCTGGACTTCAAGTTTCAGCCCTGGAAGTGCAGTGACGCAGAATTCGGGCAAACCAATCAGCACTTCATGGGATGCAGCCACACAGGCCTTTCCTTGGTTTCATTTCCACTTTTAAGCGTATCAGCCAAAAGCCAGAAGATCAGCCAGCAAAACATTAAAACAGTCAAAGCAGCTGTAACTCTTGAAATCCTCATTCATGATTTACATACAGAGTAACGATTAACTGTTTGCCACAAGTTAAACAGTTAAATAAGTTAAACTTTTACATAACGCTTTTTTTTTTATCACACCCCTACAATGTATACATTTCCGCAGTGATGGAAAAGGTCCTGCCCTTCATCAAGGCACGCCAGCCAATCAGGGGAGACCGGCAAAGCGAGCTGGTAGTGGGGATTGCTAAAAGTTCTGCAACCGGGTGTGTCCGCTGTGTGCTCGCTGCGGTGGGGAGGGAGAAACTCCGATGAAGAGGACACAGTTTCACAACGAACAGGTTTGGATCTGCGTGCAAATTTCAAGTGGGGATTCAACCATGGAGACCTTGAAGGGTTTTCAAGGCTGATGTGGTTTGTCCTTTATGCAGGCAAGGACAACCCTAGGTTTCCTGGGTGGTCTCCCATCCAAATATTGACCAATAGCTGACTCTGCTGAGCAGCCAAGATCTGATGAGGTCAAACTAGCCATGGGGACTTACTTCCAGGAAAAGTGGCATCATGTCAGCTGATTTATGGCAAGCCTATAGGGTTTTCAAGGCAAGAGCTGTTCAGAGGTGGTTTCCTATTGCCCGCCTTTGAGTAGCCACCCTGGTATTCCATGGTTCAAATACTAGCCAGGGCCAGCCCTGTTTGGCTTTCAAGGTCTGACTAGTCTGGACCATTCAGATTAAAGCTAGGGATGTTTACTAGCCTAATAAAGGTGTGATCCAACTATTCCTTCTGGACTGTTCAGATAATATTATCAATCCTTGTTCCCTCCCTCCTGCATCAACATTGCAAATCCAAGGGTGTTCTTTTTTTGGGGGGGGGGGGGAATGCTGCTCCTGAACAAAATCGATCTGTAACTGACTCCCACTGAAAATTTTATCTAGATTCAACCAAGTTTCAAAAGAATCGGCACCTTTTCATCCAGGTTCCAACATCCTCACTGCAGCATGTTACTAGTGAAGACATCTAGGCCTGCCTGCTGTCAGGGGTGCAATTGTTAAGCTAGCAGCACCAAAATTTCCGAGTTTCTTCAGGAGACCCTCCTGATGATACCACCCAGGTTTGGTGAAGTTTGGCTCATGAGGGGCCAAAGTTATGGACCCTCAAATGTGTGGCCCCCATCTCCTATTAGCTCCCATTGGAAACAATGGGGGATGGGCTCCCCCTTTGGGAGTCCATAGCTTTGGACCCCCTGGACCAAACTTCACAAAACCTGGGTGGTATCAGTAGGAGACTCCCCTGATGATATGACCCAGGGTTGGTGAATTTTGGTTGATGAGGGCCAGAGTTATGGACCCTCAAATGTGTAGCCCCCATCTCCTATTAGCTTCCATTGGAGTGTTTTTTTTTTCCAAAAAAGGTGCATATACAAGCAGGTCCAGAAAAAATCCCGTGATAAGGGTGGGGGGTGGGGGAGTGCCAGAAACGGGACTGATCTGTGTTCTGAAGTTTGGCGGTGGGGAGATCACGAGGAAACCTGGATATTTTGGGTGACTATCCCAGGATTAATCGCCAGTGGGAAATCGCCTTCAATGTGGCAGAGCTTTTGAGCTGTCTCTGTTTCCCTCGCTCTGCAGTTCTGTGGCAGTGCTTAGAGTTTGGGTTGGTACACTTTTTGAGAGTAAGGGATGCAGCCTCCCCCTCCTGCTCGGATGGATCAGCTGCCGGGGTGGGGGGGTGGGGGGAGAGAATACCTGTCCCATAGTGATGACAAGCGGAACTCATCCGCCCAGCACTGAAATGCGGAAGAAGAGGAGGAACCAGCCAGGTGGAAAATGCAGAGGCTGCAAAAGGAAGCATGGATTTGGGGGGGGGGATGGGAGGGGGAATGGATTGGTTAGAGCCAGAGATAAGGAGTCCGCGGGGGGGGGGGGGTTCAGTATTGGCAAAGGGAGGTGAGAGAAGGAGAGAGAAGTCCCCTCAATGTGTACACATACAGAGCCACAAAATCTCTCCATCACAGTCACACTGTTTTCTGCATATAACCTTCCCCCCAAACTGAGATTTCATATGCCACCGTACTCACTTTGCCTCGGTTCAAAGCCAAGGTCGGTTCCCTGCCCTGACAAATTCTACGCAAAGGATTCTGCAGACCACATAAATCAGGTCAATCCCTTCAAGTGTTGTCTGGATCCGTTTCCCCCACCCCCTCCCTGTGCAAACGTGTGTCGCTATTTGAATATCTGGCTTCTCAAAAAACAGATTTTCAAATAACGACACCTCTCTCTCTCTCTCTCTCTCTCTCTCTCTCTCTCTCTCTCTCTCTCTCTCTCTCTGTCTCTGTCTTTGTGTTTTGCAAACCTACAGGATGGGAGGAAGGAGGAGGTGGAGGTGGAGGGAGGGGGGGGGGCTGGGACATCACAGCCGCACGGAGAAGGAAGAGAAACTATGCAGCATATTGAAGCTTTAGTCCATAATCTCTGACCACTGATAAGTCTGCCTTGCCCAGCCCCCCCCCGGAGATCCGGAGGTTTCTGAAGACCAGGAAATGCCAAAAGCCAGTTCTGACATTTATGTGACTCAGTTGTGTCTGGGTGGTAGAAAGAGGTGGTAAGTCACAGCTGACTTATGGTGATCCCCTCAAGCTTAGTGGGGTGTAGTGGTTAAGAGCAGGTGCACCCCCCTCAAGCCAGTGGAGTGGAGTGGTTAAGAGCAGGTGCACTCTAATCTGGAGGACCGGGTTTGATTCCCTGTTCTGCTGTGGAGCTGTGGAGGCTTATCTGGTGTGTTGATCTGTGTTGAGCTGTGGAGGCTTATCTAGTGAATTAAATTAGCCTGTGAACTCCAACAATGCCATCTGGTTGACCTTGGACTAGTCACAGAGGGTGTTTGTTGTGAGGGGGGGAGGGAAAGGAGTTTGTAAGCCCCTTTGAGTCTCCTTACAGGAGAGAAAGCGGGAATATAAATCCAACTTCCTCCTCCTCCTCCTCCTCCTCCTCCTCCCAGAAGCAAAGTGGTTTGGAACTGCACCACGGAGAAGCCACTGTGTGGAGCTGCCCTCCACAGAATCAGGCCTTTGATCTATCAAAACCACTACTGTCTACTCAGACGGACAAACAGCTCTACAGACAAAATCTGAAAAGTGGAGATCTTGCACATCATCTGCTACAGGATCTTTTTACCCGGAGATGCCAAGAATCGAACCTGGGACCCTGTGCATGTCAAACAGATGCTCTACCATTGACAAGAGATGAACAAGGGTGGTTTGCCATTGCCTTCCCCCCACATGGCAACCTTGGACTTCCTTGGTGCTCCCCTGCTCAAATACGAACCAGGGTCAACCCTGCTCCGCTTCCAAGATCTGACAAGATCAGGCGAGGTTTCCTGAAAAGGAGAGTACACCAGGGAGCTCATCTGCATTTTGATCTCTCGGGACCTTTTGTTGCTATTTGCACCATGACGGTGTGAGACAAGAGCTTTGGCAGCAGATTCACACATGGGACTTTGCTCCTTGCATTCCATTTCTATTCGCTGTTAGAATAAATTTGCACGTTTGTTAGCAACTTTTCACTTATTTTAATAGCCCGAGCATAGTGACTTCATTCTGGTTGTTCCATAGAATCAGACCTGTCATGCCCCCACAGAGGTTTGGTTATTTCCCCTTTAAGCTTTAGTTTCCTTACAGTCAGTATGGTTTTGCTTTATTGTTAAGTCTTCTATGGGAGGGTATTTTAGTTAGTCCCTGCCCCTTTAAAACTTTTTCCAGTAGGCAATTTCCTTTCCTTACCCAGCTACCCCCTGTTTTCGTTTAGTCAGTCAGTCTCAATGAGGTGCTAAGGGAGGCTGGTGTCCGTAATATTCGTGAAGTCCATATGTTTATATGGTGGTCCAAAGAGAACAAAACCAAGTTTATCAGCAGTTAGAGCAAAGACCAAGATTTCAGAGCTGTAAGGAAGCAAGAGACAGTGAACTATCTGAAAGCAGCCAGAAAAGGACAAAGTCTGCAGCTTCTAACTTCCTGAAGACAAGCAAGTACTCTGATTGGTTAGACCCAAGCGAGGAGTTAGGGCAGTGGTGGCAAACCTATGGCACGGGTGCCAGAGGTGGCACTCAGAGCCCTCTCTGTGGGCACCCACTAACAGAGTCGCCCCCCACATCTAGGCTGGCTTGAACCGCTGGGCTCGATTATTAGCATTGAACCTAAGACCTAGTTTTGGGGAAGCAGTGTAGGTAACCCTATTAAGCACTATTAAACCCCACTGATTTTCATGGGAAGAACTAAAGCGTGATCCTTTACCATTGCAGTTGCTGGCAATGGGGCTTGCTTCTGAGTAAACCTCCTAGGGTCGTAATTCACCTGTTGGAAGAGTTGCACAGTTGCTTCAAAGCAAAGCCACCGATTACCACCAAGCTTACTCCCAAGTAACACATGCTTCGGAGCCAACCGTTTTTTCTAAACTAAAACCTCAGTATTCAGGTTAAACTGCCATGTTGGCACTTTGCGATAAATAAGTGGGTTTTGTATTGTCGAAGGCTTTCACGGCCGGAATCACTTGGGTGCTGTGTGGTTTCCAGGCTGTATGGCCGTGTTCTAGCAGCATTCTCTCCTGACGTTTCGCCTGCATCTGTGGCTGGCATCTTCAGATCCTCACAGCACCCAAGTGGGTTTTGGGTTGCAATTTGGGCACTCGATCACGAAAAGGTTCGCCATCACTGAGTTAGGGTCTTGTTCCTCTCCATTAATAAAGCCATTATAAGAACAGTTGAAACGGGCTTGTGTCTCCCCCTTTCTGTCCTAGCAGAGAACAGGGTACCTCCAACAGAGTTACTTGGGGGGCAGAACAAGACTATAGGTCTGTTGCCCTGCTTACGCAGACCAGCACTGACTCTCTGAGGCAGGGATTCCAATCTCCAGCAGGGCCCAAGCGTGTCCCCAGAATTAAAAGCTGATATTCACACTACAGAGGTCAGTAGCCCTGGAGGACATGGCAGCTTCAGAGGCCGGAAGCTGTGGTTTCACATCTCTGCCGCCCTCCTTCCCCTTATCAAACACTGTGCCAAATCCCCAGGGATTTCCCAAGCAACAATTGCTCACTCTATTGCAATGGTGGCGAACCTATGGAACGGGTGCGAGAGGTGGCACACAGAGTCCTCTCTGTGGGCATGCGCAAACAGAGTGCCCCCCACGCACATACACATCTAGGTTGGCCTGGGCCGCTAGGCTCGATTATTAGCATTAAACCGAAGACCTAGTTTTGGGGAAGCAGTGTAGGTAGGGAACCGTTACGCGCTGTTAAGCCCCACTGATTTTCATGCGAAGAACTAAAGCGCGATCCTTTACCTGGGAGGAAGCTCGGTTGCTGGCAATGGGGCTTGCTTTTGAGTAAACCCTCCTAGGGTTGTGATTCACCCGTTGGAAGAGTTGCACGGTTGCTTCAAAGCAAACCCACCGACTACCATCAAGCTCACTCCTGAGTAACGCACGCCTGGGTGCCAACCGTTTTTTCTAAACTAAAACCTCAGTATTCCGGTTAAATTGCTATGTTGGCACTTTGCGATAAATAAGTGGGTTTTGGGTTGCAATTTGGGCACTCGGTCTCGAAAAGGCTCGCTATCACTGCTCTATTGGAAAGTAGAAATACCGAAACAACAAAACCACTCGCCAATCCTGTAGTCTCTTTATGGCACTCCAAATGCTCCTTATGAGAATCTTCCCACGAGAGCTGACCCAACCGTGCGTCTGATCCTGGTGAGTCTTTCTGTGACCGCGTGGCCTCCAGAAAAGTGAGATCGGGCTGTGCTTGGCAAGGAAGGGAAGGTCCTTTGCCAATGCTGAGAGTCCTTCTCCCCTTGATTCTCCTTTGCTCCGTTCCAAGCAGAGCCCTGACTCTAAAAATAAATGCCGGGGCAAACACCAATCATCATTAAAAAATACTTCACAGCTGAAATGTGCTCTGCATAAATAGACTCAAACACGCCGTATGCAAAACCTGTACCTGTGGCTCTTCGTCAGAGAAATCTTATGGAGACTTACTTCATTGTCAGGCTGTCAAAATCAGTGGGCATAGACTGGAGTACTTCTGCTGCACAGGACTGGGCTGTAAACAGCAAGGGCTTCAGCCTCCTGTAATCTGTGGGTTTGGGGGCCTGCTCTATCGAGTTACAGGAGACATTTTCCCAGCTCTAAAGGTTGTTAAGGGACTTCCCCAGTGGTGGGATCCAAAAATTTTAGTGCCAGGTTCCCATGGTGGTGGGATTCAAACTGTGGCGTAGTGCCAACGGGGCTGGGCGGGGCACGATGGGGGCATAGCCGGGATTTCGGGGTGCAGGGCATTCCTGGGCGGGGCTGTGGCAAGGACGCAGCTGCTGCACTGATCCTTGGGCAGGAAACGAATACATGCAGGCGCAGGCTGCCACGCATGCCAGTGCACCTCCTGCTAGCCTGCTTCAAGTTCTGTGTGCTACTGCTGAGAGGAGGGGCGTAACTAAGGCAAAAATCACGTAGCAAAATCACCAATTAGTAACCCCCTCTCGGCACACACAAATGATTAGTAACCTACTCTCGGGAACCTGTGAGAACCTGCTGGATCCCACCTCTGGACTTCCCCAAAGAGGAAATTGGCGCTCCTTTGGGTTACCAAACTCCAAGTTTGATAACAGCAGTGGCGTAGTGGTTAAGAGCAGCAGTGGCGTAGTAGTTAAGAGCAAGTGTACTCTAATCTGGAGGAACAGGGTTTGATTCCCTGCTCTGCTGCCTGAGCTGTGAAGGCTTATCTGGGGAATTCAGATTAGCCTGTGCACTCTCACACATGCCAGCTGGGTGTCCTTGGGCTAGTCACAGCTTTTCGGAGCTCTCTCAGCCCCACTTACCTCACAGGGTGTTTGTTGTGAGGGGGGAAGAGCAACGAGATTGTAAACCCCTTTGAGTCTCCTACAGGAGAGAAAAGGGGGATATAAATCCAAACTCTTCTTCTTGTTCAAATGCGTCCTGAAAAATCTCTCAAAATTACAATTGATCTCCAAATGACAGAGGTCGGTTATCCTCAGGGTTGTCAACTCTGGGTTGGGAAATACCTGGAGATTTTGGGGACAGGGTTTAGGAAGGGGAGGGACTTCCATCAGGTATAATGTCATTTAGTCTACCTTCCAAAGCAGTCATTTTGTCCAGGTGAACCGATCTTTATCACTCAGGAGATCTCCAGCTAGTACCTTCACAATCCAGACAAACCTGTATGGCCAATGGTATCATTGTACCAGTGTCTCTAATAGTCGATAAACTCTTAAACAATTCTAAACAAACTTTTAGACTGTATTAAACTTAACAACATGAACAACATCTACACAGGCTTATTATTGGGTGATAATAATATTGGGTGATATTATTGGGTTTGTTGGATTTGTTGGGTTTGTTGGGAGCCGCTCTGAGCCCCTGTGGGAGAGAGGTAGACAAATTAAAATGATAAATAAATAATTTACACAAAGCAACTTCAGCCAAATAGTCTCTTAACAAGTTTTTTAAAAAACATGAACAATATGCATAAGGAAATGTCATCCCCAATTGCTGAGTTACTTTGTGAAACCTTCACAGTCGCCCGTTATCTTATAGTGTTTTTTAAAAAATCCTTTTCCGGTTCTTTTTTGCTCTGCTATATAAGAACTGGCTGTTAAGGGCAGAGACTCTGGACTGTCACTCCGTTCTGGTTTCAATACCTTCTATGGCATTATCCCTCCCTTCCCCAAATCCTGCCTTCTTTAGTCTCCATCTCCAAATCTCCAGGAATTTGTCAGCCTGGAGGTGGCAACTCTAGGGTCAAGGTATCCTGAAATGCAAGGACGTACACAGTGAAATGTAAATAATGTAACATTAAAACGTCATCAAGAGAAACACAGAGACATGTACCTGCCTTCTGCGGCAAAGGCGTTGTATGACCAGAAATGGACAGATATTGAAAGTCACAGAATACCGTACGCAGAAATGGCAAAACTAATAACTTCTAGAGGAGACAGTTATACAGAGAAGTTTACAGAAAACTGGAAACCTTTTACGGACTATTGAAAACACATGGTAGCAGAGAAATGATTGCAGGATTTGAGATCTAAAAGAAGACAGCAGAATGAATTAGAATATTGGTAATGATATACAGTGTATTTGATAAATTGTTTCATACATGCGCAAACTTAGCATGGATTGGAATTCAACAATAAGATAGCAGGAAATCATCGTATGGGTGTATGGTGCTTTTGTTTCATTAGTTATAAATGGTTGGCTTTAGCTATTGTTGCATTTGTGTTTTATTCTTTCCTGTAGTTTTTGCATTCTTTGTTCCTATTCTGTATTAATGTAATAGTGGATGTGGGGGTTCATAGGGGGTACATGCATTTTTGTTGTTGTTTTTTATTTTTGAGGTAGTTTAAAAAATGAAAAAAACATTAATTGGGAAAAAACGCAGAGCCCCGTTCACCAGTTATGAATTGTGGTTTCAGGTCCCTCTGACCACTGGCAGGGGATAAGGGTTACTAGCTCCAGGTTGAGAAGCTCTGGGATATTTGAGAGTGGAGTCTGGGGGCCTTTCCCCGCGCTACTCTCCCCAAGTAGCGCGGGGTCCCCCTGCACTCCCCACGACAGGGGTGGCGACAGCGCAGCCGCCCCGACGCTGCCGCTGTCGTGCCCCCTCGGCGCGTGGCATCCCTGGCGCTGGAGAAAACGGCACCTTTTGATGACCCCGCACGTCGTGGGGATGCCCGGGCACGCGCCAAGGATGCCGTGCACTGAGAGCAGTGCATGGCATAGGGGGAATCCTTGTGAGTGGGGAAACGCCCTGGGTAGGACAGGAAGAACCATGGGGTATAATAGGTGCACTATGCATGGAGCACTTTCTGCGATGCTCCTAGCTCTGCTGTGCCGTCGCAGTGGGATCTCCTCATGTTTCCTTGTTTAAATGCAAGGAGGGGCCAACTGTCTGCCGCGCAAGAGTTTCTCAACAGCATTTCCCTATAAATACAAAAGCAAGTAAAGGCGCCTACACAATATCAATATAAGAAATATTGATAATGCGTTTAAAAGGCTTTTAAAAATCCCCAAAAAGGCAACCTTTGATCTTGGTTTTTGATGGGGAAGAGCATCTCCGAAGGAGTGCAAACCTTGAAGCAAGAGGGAAACATCGGGGGCTCTCTCACTAACTGTGGGGATTCTGGGATCTTTGGCACTGCAATTTGGATGGTGTCGGTACAGAAATCTGCCCTGCCCTGTACCCTCACTATGGGGCAGAGCGCCAGTGTACAGTGGAACCTCGGTTTTCACTGCCTTCGGTTTTCATCGGGTTCGATTTTCATCGATTTTTGCAGTGAAAAATGTGTCTCAGTTTTCATTGATTTGCCTCTGTTCTCATCGATTTGCCTCGGTTTTCATCGATTTGCAGTAAGGTGCAGGGGTTTGTGGAGAAAAATCACCCGGACAAAGCTGTTGCGGGTCGTGTCTGCAACTTGTTTAATGACAATGTCTAGCCCCATTTCAGACAAATCTTAAAGCGGCGTCAGAAACAGACCTCTTTGGACAGCTCTCTGGTGCAACATTGGTCCACTGGCTCTGAAGCTGGTCCTAGTGTTATTGTTTGTAACTGATTTCAGCATTAAACACTAAGTTTATTCACCAAAAATGTGTTTTTGGTATGTTTTTTGGAGTGCCTAGAATAGATTAATTGGATTTACATTGATTCCTATGGAAAAGTTTGTCTCGGTTTTCATCGGTTTCGGTTTTCATCGATTCTTTTCGGACGAATTACCAACGAAAACCGAGGTTCCCTACAGTTCACCCTCCAAAGCTGCTGTTTTCTCTGGGGGCATTGATCTCTGTAGGCTGGAGAGGAACCATGATTTGGGGTGAACTTCAGTCCCACTTGAAATCTCTATGATAGACTAGTTAACATCTGGATTTTATTTTTTTCCCCCCGAAAGGGTTAATCTTTTCTCGTGAGAGCAAAATCCCATTTCAGCCCGTTAGACGGGGGAAAGAGAGAGAGAGCGCGTGGAACCTTTCAATTAAAATCCCAATTCAGCAATTTCACACTGGAGTCTCCCTCTGAAGTAGTGCCGAAGTTCTAACAAATTTTTATCCCAGCTCACAATTTTTGTGCTCTAGAGTCCACTTCTGCGGCTGAGCTTCAAACTTCATTCGAAAAAGCGAGCTCCGTGAACACTGATACTTGGAATGAAAGCGTAGGCAGCAATAAAATGTTGTTAGGCGACTCCCGGCTATGAGAACTATTGGAAAACTTCTGATCAGTAAACTTGTTTTCTTCCATTTGTTTATAAACAGCCAGCCTGTTCAACCCTCCTGTTGGTCTGCCTGCCTGCCAGTCAAGCGGAAGTCCACCAGGTGAGCTGCCGCCTGCTGCCACTGGGAAGGAGTGAGAGTCCTTCCCCACCCACCCCATTGGAAACACCTGCAGGGGGTGGGGCCTGGCAGCTACAACAGGAATTCCACCAGCAGCCCAAGGCAGCCAGCCGGTTCAGCCCCGCCTGGGACAGATCCTCCTGTTGGTCTGCCTGCCTGCCAGCCAAGCAGAGGTCCACCTGGATTAGTTTCGACTGGCTGGGCTGGATTTACTACTTGGCGGGGTCAGGCTTTTTGGGTAGAGGGAGGTTGGCAGAGTCATGGGGGCACCGATTCTGGGGCTGGGGATCCCTGTGTTGATGGGACGGGGTAGATATTGCGGTAGGTGGTGGCCATATGATAGAAGGCGCATGAGATATGACTATGCTCGTTCGCCTTCTGACCTCCGACCTATCCCGAGAAACGATGGTGGCGGGGATCAGGGACACCCTCCTTCGTCTTTGGTGTTGATTAACTCCAGTTCAATCAACAATAAGACCATATTACTCCAAGACATACTTGGAGCCCAGCAGGAATGGACCTGGCGTGTGTCACCGAAACCTGGGTCTTGTGAAGGTGAGACAGGTAAGCCTTGGTAGTCAGCCACCCGTTTTCGCATGCCTCCACCAATCACGACCGCGGGGCGGGGGGGGGGTGGCGTGGCTCTGTTCATCCGTGAGTCTATTTCCTTCAGAGCAGTCCCCTTCCCAGAGATCACCCGGCATGGAATGTGTCGCCTGGAGTGGTTGGCCTTGGAGAGGTTGGCTGTTCTTCTGGTATACCCGGTGGCCTGAAGCACCAAAGAGCAACCTGCCACGGCTGCTGGAGGTGGTGTCGGACTGGGCGTTAGCGGTTCCCCAGACCTTGTGTCTTGGCTGACTTCAACTTCCATGTCGATGTCACCTCATGTCACCGTGACCACCGGACCTAGTGTCATCCATGGCGGCGTAAGGCCTCTCCTTAAAGCCAAATTCTGGTCCCACTCCGAGGCCGGCACATGCTGGATTGGTCTTTGGGTCGGGGATAAACTTGGTCATATCCTCTATTGATAGAGTGCCATGGTCCGACCATTATGCCTTGAAAGGTCGGATGGACTTGCGCTTTCCCACCCTGTCTAGGCGGCAGGCTGATTCGCCACGCCCACGGAGACTCATGGATCCACTTGGTTTTCCTGAATGCTCTGGACCCTCGAACCTGCCGGCACGCACTCGGTGAGCAGGTGGAGGACTGGAAATTCCCGGCTCTCTGATGCCATCGAAGTTGTCGGCATCTCTACGCCCGTTCTCGGCGCGGCTCCATGGTATCACGGGAGGAGCTGCATGCATTATGAAACGAGGGACGCAAATCTAGAGCGAGTGTGGAGGAAATTTACGTGACGAAGCTCGCGAACATCTTATAGGGCGTTTATGAAAGCCTATGAGATGGCGGCGAAGAGGCCGAAGGGCCTTCTTCTCCTCCTCTCTACGCATCCGCTAGCTCCATGCTACAATTGGTGTTTTTGTATAATTCGGTCATTGACCTCCTTATCGGAGGAAGTTCTTCAAATCCTCAATTGAGTATTAGCTGTAGAGGCATTTATGAGCTTTTCTTGGACAAGGTCGCGTCGCTCCATATGACCTTCCACCCGTTGGCTACAATTAGTGAACTGGAGACTCCCTTGCCGTCTTCAGGCCCTTTGTTTGGCCCGGATTTTCCCTGCTCTCTGAAGCCGCTGTCGACAGAACCTTAGCTGCTGTTAAGACCTACTACCTGTCCTCTGGATCCGTGCCCGTCCTGGCTTGTGAAAATAGCGGGCAGGAGTTACGACCCATCTGTTGAGTATAATCAATGGCTCCCTTGAGCAAAGGAGTCTTCCGGATGGGTTGAAGGAGGCAGTGGTCCACCCACTCTTAAAAAGACCATCATTAGATCAAAGGGATCTGGCCAATTACTCGCCCGTCTGGTCTTTGTTTTCTGGGAAGGTGAGAGTGGTGTTGGAGCAACTGGGTTTCCTGGATGACGTCGGCTTCGACCCCTTCCAGTCCGGCTTCCGTGCTGGGCATGGGGCGGAGACTGTTCATTAAGCCGTCACAGACACACTCCGATATTCAGCTTGACCAAAGGCGGTCGGCTGCTGGTATTGCCAGACCTTACCGCTGGCGTTTGATGTTGTCGACCATTTCCTTTTGGCCCTCCGCCTGGCCGCCTCGAGTGCAGGGGCACTGTCCTTCAGTGGATTGTCTCCGTTTCTCTGGGGTCAGAAATCAGCAAGTGAGGTCGCGGGGATCAGGCCTCGGAAGTGCCGCTTCAGTGCGGTGTACCCCAGGGCATTATTATCCCGCTGTTATTTAACATCTACATGCGACCCTTGCTCAGCTGAGTGCGAGTTTTGGGCTGATCTGTCATCAATATGCAGATGACACTCAGCTCATTCTGTTGATGGAGGTGAGCAGCCTTCCTCTTGCCTCTTAAGCAGCGATTGTATGGCGGGAGGCGGTTGCTGGTTGGTTCGCGACAAGTGAGCAGGTTAAAACTGAATCCATCGAAGACGGAGATCCTCTGGCTTGGCCGCGAAGGGGGGGGGGGACTTTTCAGCCGGGCCGTGTGGGAGGGGCCATATTGGCGCCGACCCTCCTCCGCATGCTTGCCAACCTGGGGGGTCCACCTGGATTCGTCTCTCTCAATGGAGACCCAGGTGGCCCATATAACCCGGGTTGCCTTTTTTCCATCTAAAATCCGTAGGCCCGGGCGGCTGTTGCCCCCTTCCTCTCTCCGCAAGCCGGATCTAATTCACAGTGATCCATACAACGGTCATCTCAGATTATTTGTGACTGTTGCTTAACTTCTAGCTTCTACGAGGGGCCTTCCATTGGCGCTTTGATCCGGAGACTTCAAAACTGGTGCAAGCGTCGCGTGGCGGCGTTTGCTCACAGGCAGCCACCTGGGAACACATCCAGCCTGTGCGCCAGCTGCATTGGCTCCTGCAGTGTAGAGTTCCTCGGATCATCTTCAAGCGGTGTTGGTGTTGGACGCTTTGGGCCTTACAGCTGACCTGGGACCATCGTATCTCTCGAGACCGCACATCACCCCATATCGCCCCTAAAATGCACGGCCTCTTCGGATCAGTTGAGTGCCAACTCTGCTTGTGGTGCCTGGCCTCGGTGCATGCGGCTGGTTCAGCGCACCGCAGACCCAGGCTAGGCCTTCCGCGGCTCTGGCCCTCGCCTGGCGGTGAACAGCTCTTCTCCTCAACTGTCCGGGTTCCCTCGTGGGACCTTGGTGAGTTCCATTGCAGGGCCTGTAAGACGGAGCTGTTCCGCCCGGGCTCTTTGGAGGAACCGGCGGCTGATGGTGCCTCCCCCTTTCATGGCTCCTCTGCCTCATGCTGGCTCTCTACATCCTGGGACCTGCCATTTCCTCCCTCTCCAGGAGAGGATTTCTGAAATATGGAGCAGCTGGATGCCATTTTATATTTATTATTATTGTATTTTTATTGTATTATATTTATTATTGTATTTTGTGTATTTTATTGTATTGTGTCACTTTATAAGACTTTAGCTTCTTTATTGTTTTATCGCGGCACCAAAGATTTTGCCATTTTATTATGTTTGTTGTTTGTGCACTCGAATTCCCTCGGGGAATGGGGCCGATTATAAGAAATCTACAATGGCCAATAAATAAATAAATAAATTACATTTAATGTTCTTAATGCTTTGTAGTCAGAAAAAACAAAATAAGATTTTTTTTAAAAAAAAGACTGAGGTTGCAGCCACACTACTGCAAAAACATAACCCTTTGCTTTAAACTGACCAAAATGACACCAAATTACATAAGCTTCAAAGCTCAACAGGATTCCTCATCAGGATGAAGCATTCTGTTGAACTCAGAAGCTTGCATATTGTTCAGTGTCCTTTTGGTTGGTCTTAATAAGAAGGGATTTTACGGCTTTTGTTTTACGAACAAGCCAGAGTTTTGTCGAAGGCTTTCATGGCCGGATTCAACTGGTTGTTGTGGGTTTTCTGGGATGTGTGGCCATGATCTGGTAGATTTGGTTCCTAACGTTTTGCCTGCATCTGTGGCTGGCATCTTCAGAGGTGTATCACACAGAGAAGTCTGTTAAAGCCCCACCCCACCCCCAGGCGCAGTGGGGGGAGGTGCCCAGAGACAATTTGTCTCCAGGCGTCATTTCCCCCCTGATATGCCTCTGGAGGTGAGAACTGGATCAGGGAACATCTTGGCTCGCAGTCTTCTCCTCAATGCTACAGAGGACCTCAAGGGCAGATTCATATTTAAACCAGCCAAGTGGATGTAATGGAGAGATGGTTGACAGCAGATAGGAAACATGGGAGATGAAAGGGAGACACAGAGAAGCAGAGAGATTAGCAGTCCGGTTTGAAAACCTATTCCAGGTGTCTAAGAGCCCTAATAACTAAGCACCTGGTATTTTTCCAGCTCTGATGCCAGTTAAGCTTTTGGATTACTACATGCCAGAAGGAATGACGGGATGTGACCCAAAAGACGAAGCTACTTATGGGGAGAGGGAAGAGGTGCGTTTGCTAGCATGGGACTGGAAGAGTCACAGGCTGACAGACAGACATGACAGGGGAAGGGGGGTAACTATGGGAAGTGATGGATGGTGAGAACGAGAGACAGATGGAGCCCAGGGATTCTCCAAATGCCATCCACTGTAAATAATGCCTCGCAACAACAAATCAATGCTCCCAAGAGGACCTGTGGTAGAAAATGGGGCAGAAACACGAAACTCCTTGTCCTACAAAGTGAACATCTTCAGACCTCTACGATGACAAAGCTCTGTTACCAGGAGGTGAAACAATAACCAAATGGCCTCCTCCAGATCCAGGGCATTAAAAAAAACCAGAACAACACAGGAGACCGCAATAACAAATCAAACGACCTGAAAGACGCTGCAGCACTTTGCGTGCACAGCTCGCTCATGGGCAAGCGCACCTGAGAGTACATATCCAGAAAATTATAAGTCGAATGGGGCTCCACACACCGCTGAGAATGCGTCAGTTTGACCCTCGTTCCTTCGGCGCAAGGCTCCTTGGACCGCCCACATCTATCCACTTAACAAACCTGCTGGAGGAGTCGTAGCCAGCTGGCCTACCTCTAGGAGCAGAAAAGCAGAAATGAGTCAGGTTCTCTAGGGAGTAGGCTTACCAACCTCCAGGTGGGGCCTGGAGAGCTCTTGGAATTACCACTGAAATCCGAAATCAGTTCCTCTAGAGAAAAAGGCTGGTTTGGAAGGGGCATTCTATGGGGTTATAAACCACAGAGGTCCCTCCTGCCCCAAATTACACCTTCCCCTGGCTCCACCCTCAAACCTCCACAAATTTCCCAACAGAGGTAGTTTCCCCACTTACCTCGACCACCCTTTGCTGTGCTCTACTCCCAGTGTGTGTCATTTCTGGCACGCTCCTGGGCTTCCCCCGACCTAATTCGCAAGACAGAAAGTCGTGCTCTGCTTTTGAGGAAAAGCCAGGAAATGACGTCTGCTGAGAGGGCGCTGACAGTGTTTTGGCGTCAGGTGGGCTGCTGTGGTGTTGTCGCTGCCCCTGGTAAGGGAGTGCGGGACCCTGGGGACTCGCTGCCCAGGGGTAGTGGCATGGCAAGCGAAGATGAATGCGGGAAAGCGACCCCTAGATTTGGAAACCCTCAATTAGTCTGTCTCAGAAAAAGATGTTAGTAGGGATGTATATTTCTCCTCCACAGAACATAACATGCCAGACCTTCTTTGTTGTAGAATCCTCTGCCTGGGCCCTAGTGCCTACCTAGCCCTGCTCTCTCCCGTTTGAAAGTGAAAATAAATTTTGGCATGCAGCTTATATAACGCTGTATATAACAAAAAAAACAATGGTTTGACTGAGCCAAAGCGCAGCACAAAAAAAAATGAAGCGATAATTCTCGCAGGCTTCATTCGGGACTATATTCGAATGCTGGAGCACACAATTTTCTCAACCGCAGCACCTCAACTGGCCATACTAACATCATACCAGGAGGACAGTTATTATTACGGGTCGACACAAACAAGTGGGAGGGACAGCCACATTTCCAGTCGACGCGATAAAGTGTCAGAGCTCATTGGCCCCTCCAGATGTTATGGACTACAGTTCCCATCATCCCCTGCCAGCATCATGCTGGCAGGGGATGATGGGAACTGTAGTCCATAACATCTGGAGGGCTGCGAGTTTGACACCGGTGCAGTAGAGCATCCGGATGCAAACAGCAGAGAGAAGTGGCCCAGATAGCCACCAAGTTATACTGAGGATGGGCAGTTGGCTTCCCTCATCCTTCCACCTGAACCCATGCTCTTATCCATGGTGCACCTCAGTCGCTTTCTCCCACAGAACTGAAGCACAGACAAAGGCCCTCATAGCCCTGCCTGGGAGTGATGGAGGTGTGAGCAAAATCCTCCTCAAATCCTTTTCATTTTCCTCGATGACATCTCATATGAGATGTTGCTTCGGGACCCTTCATCTCCTCCCCAACAAGCCCAGGATTGTCTGTCTGACTGGTACCCACTCTTGAGGTTTCAATCCCAATCCTGGTAGAGCATGGCGCCCTTTTCAAATGGATTGCACTCAGGGATTTCCTGAATGTGTCTCAAGAGCCAATGAGGACAGAATGTCAAGCAAGGGCCTAAATTCACTTGATCACTGCCTCTCAGCCTAGCCTACCTCAAAGGGCTGTTGTGAGGATAAAAAAGGGTGAGACGGCCATGCATTCCACTCTCAACGCTTTGGAGAAAGCTGGAATACATATGGGGGAAAAGACATATCACAAACTGTGTACTCAAGCAATAAAAGGGACTTCCTTAAGGGAAGTCTCTAGAATTCCCCTAATCATCAGCAGGGACAAGGGGCAAAGGCTGCCAGATCCAGGTTATGAAATTCCCGGAAATTCTGGGGTGGTTCTTTTGGGGACTTCAGTGAGGTACAATGCATAGAGCAGAGGTGTCCAACTGTGGTGCTTAAGAGGTTCGTGGACTACAATTCCCATCAGCCCCTGCTGCCAATTGGCCATGCTAGCAGGGGCTGATGGGAATTGTAGTCCATGAACATCTGACGCGCCGGAGTTGGACACCTCTGGCACAGAATCTACCGTCCAAAGCATCCAGTTTCTCCAGGGGAAATGATCTCTGCAGTTGGCATTCTGGGAGATCTCCAGGCCCCAACTGGTGGCTGGCAACACAAGTCAGGTCAAGGCAACCTAGCCAGGCTAGAATCCCAGAATCCCTTGGGCCAGTGGTTCCTTTTTGCTGCAGTGGAGCAACATGGGCACCTCTCTCTGGAACTGTGGACCATTTCTTGCCTCGCGAGTGACTTACCGAGAAAATCCTTCCAGCTCTGACCGTATTCGACACACAGCCCCTGTTAAAAAGTACAGGCTGACCAAGGATCCGCACTTCTATCTCTCCCTCCGTAATCCTGCCTCTGTCTTTATCCATCCATCCTCATCTGAAATATCATCGGATCATCGACCGGTGCGTGCTTTCATTTTGTGTCTGTGCCGACGTTGAGATCGGCCATCATTCAGACAATATTTAGCGATCTAGAAAGTGTCCCTGGCCTTTAGATCAGAGCAAATGGGGCTTCGGAGACTGGAGGGGGGGTTGGGGGGAAGGGGGGAGAACGCACACACAAACACACACATGCACACTGCAATGTTTTGGTTAGATTTTGTAAACTGTTTCCCCCCTCCCCCGAACGCTTGGGACATGATGAATGATAACAAAAACAACCCAATCACCCACGGTATCATCCGAATATTATCCATCTATCATCTGCACACCATCCATCTCTGTATCATCAACCTTCCGCAACTGAGATTAGAGTGGCTTGCAACCTTGCGAGAGGCCCGAGGGGTGGATTAGGTGGAGAGAGTGTGACTCGGCTAAGATAAAGTAGATTAGGGAGAGGATGAGTCTTCCGATCAGGCCCCGAGTCTTTATATACCTACGAGGTTGCTTTACCTGAGTCATACCCTTGGTCTATCAAGTCAGTTTCAGAGATTAGCCATGCCATTCAGCTTGGCTATAGTAGCTCCTTAGGAAAATGCTTCCACCCAGAAACTCTTGCTGGCATGGCAGGATCTACATTCTTTGTCGGGAGGGGGAAAGTAGAAAATGATGCCCTCGCATATATTATATACGTATTTTTCTTTATGTATATACTCAACACTCTTTTCAATGGTAGAATAAATTATGTGGACCTCTATGGATGGTTAATGAGTAACGCCTATAAAGATACAACTTTAACTATGTTGATAAGGACCAAGAGGTATCTTTTTCAGAATTAATGTTTGACGCAGACAAAATTGGAAGTACTTATGATAAATGTACTTACCCTAACAATCAAAGGCTAAGGGAATGGAATGTCACGATGACGAACTGTCCACCAATGGGGAGCAGGACTCATGAAGGACTCCATTCCCTCTCTGGACCTGCTCTGCAGGCCTCCAGAAGCCCCTCCACGTCCCCCACCTCCCTCAAAAGCTAGCCCGGGATCGCAGAACAGCTGTTGGGCCACAGAAGCCCTCCTGACTCCCCCCACTCCAGGTTTTCCCATTCCACCCTCCCCTCATCCCAAGCCTCACCTTCTCACCCTCCCCCACCCCAATACTCACCTTCCAACTATCCCCCACCCAAAGCCACACCATCCAACTCTCCAAGCCGCATCTTTCAACCCTCCCCATTCCACCCTCCTCCCACCCCAAGTTTCACCTTCTCCCCTCCAAGTTTCGCCTTCCAACTCTGCCTCACCCTAAGCCACCCCTTCCAGCCCTCCTGCCATTCCAAGCCTCACCTTTCAACCCTCCCGCCACCCCACCCGACGCCACTCCATTCCATCCTCCCCCATTGCAAGCCTCACCTTGCTGGCCTCCTCCACTTCCAAGTACTCCTCTTCACCCTCCCCCTATCCTCACCTTGCTACCTACCCCGAGCCGCACCTGTCCAAACTCTCCCACCTCCAGAACCAGAGTCGTGTTGGGAGCGAGGGGGGGCGCTACAGCCCCAGGAAACCCCATTGTGGGGGGAGATGCTTCCTCTTCCACCCTTTGCTAGGGCCCATTGCGCCCACCACCAACAACACCACCCACAATTAAGGGCTTTGCTGGTAGTTTACTTATATTTGGTGTACTTATCTGTGTTAAACAATTTTAGGTAAGAATAACAAATTTTGAACCCATGCAAAGCAGATGCTCTGCCCTGGAATAAGACGCTCTCTAGCATTATTCAATCACTGAAGACAGCCAGGAAAATGCCTTGGGGATATCTAAAGGTCAGGCATGAACATGTTACTTTAGCTTGCCCTGTCCCCCCCCCCCCCCAAGCATCATGTGCCCATGAACACAGAAGCTCCACAGAGCTAACAGCGCTTTGTAAAGACTTCGCCTCCATTAACGTGTCTAATGTGGCTATCACAAACGGGAGAGGGGGAATGCCACAGTGGCCCTTTTCCGAAAGACCCTTTGTTGAAGCTGGTGGACTTCCTTGCCCAGTTGATTGCATTATTGCCTTGCCTGTGTCCTCGTTACGATTGAATTATTGCGGTTAGGAGGTAATGCCTTGTTTGCATGTTCCCCTGAAGCTTTTAATGTTGTGTTACATTAAAGTCTGCTCTGCCTGCGGTTCTGGTGGTGAGCAGGCTGTCTGGAGCCTTTGGGGGATGGGGAAACAGAAATATTAAATCAATCAATCGGGAAAGCAAGCTAAGCAAGGCGTCTTGTAGCAGAGAGTTCCGCAAGTTGATGATAACGTATATGTGAAGAAGTATGCTTTCTTAGCCTACCACGAAGCTAGGGTCGCCAAACCTCCAGGTAGGGTCGGGGAGTGGGGGTGGAGAATGGGGATGTCCTGAAAACTCCACTGATCTATAGATGGCAGAGACCAGTTCCTCCTGAATAAACAGCTGCTTCGGAAGTTCGATTCTATGCAGAGGCGTACCGGGGGGAAATGGCGCTTGGAGACATCTGTTCTCCGGGCGCCTCCACTGCTATGCTTGGGGTGGAGCCCACCCTCAGCCCCACCCCTGGCCCCACCCCTCCCGGCTGCCGACTGCCAGCTCCAAGCCAGCAGCCAGCAGTCCCTTCTGTCTTCCCCTCTGGGGAGGGCAGAAGCAACTGGAAGGCTCCGTGCTGTGGCCTTTGCTTTTATAAGCTTGGGGGTGGGGTCATGCCCCCTAAGAGCTGGCAGCCGGGAGGGGGCGGAGCTTGGCGGAGCCAGCAGCTGGGAGGGGGGTGAGGCTTGGAGGGTCCTCTGGCTTCCTTGGCCCCGCCCCTGTCAATGACGACATGGGCAGGGCCGAGGGCATCAGAAGACGACAAGGCAGCAGGACTTCCTGCAGCCTTGCCATCTTCTTGGTCAAATGGGGGGCCGATTTTGCACCCCCACGTGACCAAATCAGTGGCACCTGGGGACAGAGGCTACCCCCTGTCCTTGGGCAAATACGCCCCTGATTCTATGGCATTGTATACCATTCAAATTCTTTCTCTTCTCAAAGCTTGCCCTCCCCAGATGTCATCCCAGATCTCCAGGTTTTCCCCAAGTGGGAGGTGCCGCCCCTCCATGAATTGTCCATTAAGGGGGGATAGTCCATTAAGTGACTTTTGCATCTCTCCAGACAATGTCATTCCTCTCGTTGCCTCTCTCTAAAGCTAAACCAAAGCTGTCTGAGTTGTTCAGCGGAGAAAGCCACATATTTCACAAGCTGGAGTGTAGCCGTTCATTTGCATATTTTTGTTGCTTGTCATTAACATACTTTGCATATCCTTCTTGCAAATGGAGCAGATGCCAAAAATACAGCTGGTAAAGATGTTTCCAGTTGTTCGACAAGATTCTCATTCTGAAATGGCTTGCCCTCGAGTGTGAAAAACCTGCGTCACTCCTTGGAATGCCTTGATATATGAGCTCGGAACTCATAACAGCCACAAAGCAAAGCGGAAGAAGAATCAGGACAATTTATTTTCCTTCTTCTTTGTGCTGAGTCCTCTTCGCTATGTACTTCGCCATTTCTGATCTGATTTCCACACCCCATCATGCTGCCAAATTTATCTTTGTAATCATGAGATCTAGAAACTCAGAAACTTTCCAGAACAAAGCAAACTGCAGTTCTCAAAAGCCCTCAAATGCCTGGCATACTCCATTCTGATACTGTCCCTATTCGCAACCCCCAGAAAGCTTATATGGTATAGTGGGGAATTCACACCCAGGTCTCCTAGATCCTAGCCCAGGAATCCCCAACTTTTTTTTCACATTCAGGCACATTTGGAATTTTGGCATAACATGGTGAGCACATTGACAAAATGGCTGCCACAAAATGGCTTCCACTGGTGGCAGAGGCGTATCTAGGAAAAATGGAGCTCGGACACAAAACCTGAATTTTCGCGCCCCACTCTCACCCCGCGCAGATGCTCAGGTCTATCCAGACCCAGGTCTGTCACCTGGAGCTCACACTGGCATCCAGGTCTGCTGCTTGGAGCTGCCAGCGGCGTCCAGGTCTACCACCTGGAGCTGGTGCTGGCACCCAGTTCTGTGTGCTCCCGAGTACATGGGTTACCCCATGTCCAAATAGGCGGTACGCCCCTGACAGGTGGTAGAGCCAGCTACGAAATGATTGCCACAGCTTCAGCAACCCAGTCTAGATTCTTGTGCTGTGGTGGCAGCTGCTGCCAAAGCAATGTTTTAATAAATCTGCATCAACCATCAAATCTCCAATAGTCAATCAGAACCCTTGCTGGGCAAAAGCCCTACCTGGCCCCACCCACTTCCTTAAAACACTTAGTAGCAGCAGAAAAAGTGTCAATGGATACTCAAGTATTTCCAGGCACCATGCTCTGACACTCTAACCACTATACCACACTACATTAGTCCAACAATCTAACCACTGCACCACACTTCCAAGCATATGCAGGTACTTCCAAGCATGCATATGATTCGGTTGTGGCATAACGTTTCAAAGGAGGCTTACAGCAAAGAGGATGCCATGTGCGAAAAGGACCTAGGAGTCTTAGTAGATCATACACTGAACGTGAGGCAGCAGTGTGCTGCAGCAGCTAAGAAGGCAAATGCGAGTCTGGGCTGTATCAACAGAAGTGTAATGTACAGACTACATGAAGTGATGGTATCACTTTATTTTGCTACAGGTAGACCTACCTTGGGAGTATTGTGTTCAGTTTTGGACACTGCAGTTTAAGAAGAATTTTGAACATGTCCAGAAGAGGGTCATGAAGATGGTGAGGGGCATATGGTGTAACTAAGGTAGGGCAGGTATGACTGGTGCCCTGGGCACCATTTGAAGGTGGCCACCATCCCCCCACTCCCAGAATCCAGACCTGGTCAGGTTTTATCCTAAGCAGCTATCTAGCGGTTTTATCCTAAGCAGCTGTCTCTCCTGCACCTGACTGACCTTGTACCCAGGGTCACCAAGTGATGCACCCTTCAACTTATTCAGCACCATGAAGTGAGCTTGAGGCACGGGGGTTGCTGGGGACTTCCTGGGCTACAACAAGTACCCAAGTGGGGAAGCCTGCTGTTCCAGGCATGGTTGGTGGAGCCACAATATCAGGCCCTCAAGCCAAGCCAGAAGGAAGGCCAAAGGGGTGAGGCAGACCCCAGAGACTTCTCTCACATGTGCTCAGGGAGGCAACTGCTCCCCCTCTTATGACTAGTGTCTCTCTGGCAAAGTAGGACTTGCAAAGAAGGTTCAGGGGGGGATCACAGATCTTGCCCAACTCCCACATTGCTCTCCCTCTCCATCCTCAGGAGATCAGGAATAGTGGGAGTTCTCCAGCCACAGCCTGGAGGTTGGCAACCCCACCCAAATGTCCCATACTAAGACCAGCTCAGTACCCGGCAAACTGCAGTCTGGCAGTATCGGCCACACTGACCTGACCCTCTAGCATAAGACACCTTCTTATATCATAAACCTTCTCATATCTTAAACCCTAAAAGCAAGCACAGCGTGATAAGCTGCAGTATTGCAGTGGAAGCTCTGCTCGTGACCAGAGTTCGATCCAGACGGAAGTCAGTTTCAGGTAGCCGGCTCTGACTCTGCCTTCTATTCTTCTGAGGTCAGTAAAATGAGAATACCGCTTGCGGTGGGTAAAGTGTAGACAACTGGGGAAGACAATGGCAAACCGCCCCATAAACAAAGTCTGCCTAGGAAACGTCATAATGTGACATCATCCCATAGTTCAGTAATGACCTGGTGCCAGAGGCGTAGCGTCCTCCACCCCACCCCGCCCTGGAATGCCCCTGCCCCGCCCCGGAACACCCTTACCACACCCCCACAGAGGCGCACGCCCGGTGCATTGCCCCCCTGTCCCCTTGGAGCTACGCCTCTGCCTGGTACTTACACAGGCAGAGACCACCTTTACCTTTAACCTTCATGCTTTCAAAATACACAGATCTCTTTATTTTCAGGCAAAGGTGCTCAAAGGTCAAAATAGCAAACAAACAAAATGTTTTTTAAAAATTAAGATGACATTAACTGGGCATCGATCAATAGCCTTCATGAGAAAGAGAGCGGGGTGCGTGAGTGGGGCGGGGGGGGGGAGTGAGTCACATCTCTTGCTACCTGGGTTGCAAAACGGCCTGAGCTGTCTTGCAAATAGCCCCCACCCACCCAGTTTGGTGCCCACAAGAGTTTCCCCTTCCACCTGCCACCCATTCGCTTTCAGCGCGGGTATTAGACAGCTATAATTAACTGTATAAATAAACAGACGAACAGCTATAATCAACATATTAATAAACAGCTTTCCTTGACAATATACAATATCACCAAGTTTTGATCTCATTATCATACATTCATTAAACCAGTACGGAATAATTGTGCATGATACTGTGCCGCTGGAGACAAAAAGGAGAAGGGATTTTTTAAAAACGTAGGTCGGGTGGCAGAAGAGCTGGGCTCTGATCCGTTCTGACTTTGCAGCCACGAGGACTAGCAGCTTGCTTTTTCGGGTGCTCTCGAAACAAATAGCTACTCCTGGGATCCCAAAGCCCCCATGCTAATATAGCATGGTGAAATGCAAGCGTCTCTGGCTCTCATGCGGATGGGGCACAGATCTAAGAGGAGGAGTTCTTCGAGAAACTTGAACAAATCTTGGAAGTATTTGGGAAGACAGCTGCAGGAAAGCCCTGTTTAGATCAGGGATGTGCGTTCGCCTCTCCATGTTTTGTGTCAGGACTGCAACTCCCAACATGCACCAGTTCCTGCCTTTTCCCAAAAAGTGCAGGAAAGCAAACTGAGAAGCTACATCCCACTGGAGCTTCAGAACCAATGGGAGACCAGGAGGTGGGAGGAGAGGAAAAGCTGATTGGTTGCTGTCTGTTTTTGTAAATAGTTTAAATACTGGAACTGAGGACAAGAATCCTCAGTTCCAGCACCCTGTACCTAGGGCGACAAAAGTCAATAATGTTCTTCTTTTTTTACGCTGCTTTGTTTGAGTGTGTTCAGCCTTACATTTTGCTGGTGAGAACTGATGCCTCCCGCAGAACTGTGCCCCGGAAGTGCCCGTTTTTCTTTTTCCATGGCACTGGCCCCTTCCGCACGTGCAGAATACGGCACTTTCAATCCACATTTCAATGCGCTTTGCAGCTGGATTTTTCTGTGCGGAACAGCAAAATCCACTTGCAAACCATTGTGAAAGTGGATTAAAAGTGCATTATTCTGCATGTGCGGAAGGGGCCACTGTGACTCAGATCCAGATTCTTTCCCCCTCTCCCTCCACTTATCTGCAATTCATCTTTTTTTAAAGGTGGGAATTGGCTGAGATGCACAGCCATCTTCTCGGCACGCGGAAGGGCCCAGGTTCAATCTTCAGCAGATCTGTGCCTCTGACCCTCGAGAACCACGGCCAGTTGGAGCAGACTGTGACAGTCAGAGGTTTGCTTCAATGCAAGGCTGCTTTATGAGTCTTCTTGTTAGGCATGGGTATTTTGCTTGGCACACAGAAGGGCCCCGGGTTCAATTCTGGCTTCTTTACTTAAAAGGGTCAGATGGCAGATAACCTGAGACCCTGGAGAACCGCCGTCAGCTTCAGTGGACATTTCTGACCTTGACAGATCAATGGTCTGACTTTGAATATGACACTTTCACATCTGTACGTATGGTTTAGTTGTTAGGAGTGTTGGACTAGTATAGGGAAGCCCCAGGTTCGAATCCCCATGTGTCGTGGAAGCTTGCTGGGTGACCTTGGGCCTGTTGCAATCTCTCAGCCTAACCTACCTCACAGGGGTGTTGTAAGGCTAAAATGGAGGAGAGGCGAATGGAGCTACTTTGGGTTCCCATGGGGGAAGACTAAGCTAGAATACAGATGAATTAAATAAATAAATGTCCATACCTACAGCCATGACATGGACTGTCATACTCAGGCTTTGGGGAAGCATCTCTAGCTCAGGGACAGAGAAGCTGCTTTGCGGTGAAGAAGGTCCTGGGTTCAATTCCAGGCCGTTACAGGTATATTTACTTTTAAGTTAGCAAGTGCTGCAAAAGTTCTCAGAGATCTAGGAGAGCTGCTGCCCGTCGGAGCAGGCAATGCTGAAAGACAAACCATCCAATTCTGCAGTAAACAGCTCCACATGTACAGGTGCCTGAGAGCAAACATCGTTGACCATTTATAGGAATTCCTCCTCTAATCTGTGAATCTGGAGATAACTATTTAAACATCGTCAGCACTCATTTTCTTAAATAATAATGATCACTGTTGTAAAGATCTGTTTCACGGATCTCTCCGAATCACCTCTGTTCTGGCTTTTCGACCCAATGCCCAGATCATCTCCTCAAATCTGCATCAAACAGTGGCCATTTACACACTTGTGGTCTCCTTCAAGTTGAGTGTACATTCCCTTCGGGATTCCTGGTTAGGCACACATTTTCCCCTCTTCAGAGCTCCCGACTCTCAGATCAGAGAATCCCCACAGATTCCAAAGTCTGTTCAAATTAAGAAGAGACCATTTTGAGTTTAGCTTTCTTCAGGTTTTCCTGCTCTTCCTTGTCTTCTCTTATCCACACAGCAGCAGTAACCACTCAGTCTTTGGACTAGCATTTCAGGAGGATTAGAGGGGCTTAACAATCATTTCAATGCTGTTGTCTATCACAGGGGCAACAGACCATATAAAACCTGTTGGGGTGGGGGTGGGAATGGGCAGGCAACTTCTTCAAATGCAGAAACAAAAAGGAAGCTGGGGTGGGGAGGAGAGGAGAGGAGAGAAGCAAAGTG